>NW_022631007.1:17919468-18145524 GCF_010015895.1 Lontra canadensis
AGAATGTTCACATGTGCACTTGAAAAGAACACAATCTGCTGTTGTTGGGCACACCATTCTCTAAGTACCAGCTTGGATAAGCTGACTGATGTTCAAGTCAGCTATACCCTTATCAGTTATCTCTCAGTTACTGAGAGATGGGTCAAAATAACCCATTATTGTTGTGGATTTCTCTCTTTATTTGCTAGTTATATTAATTTACATCACATATTTTGACTCTCTTATTAGGTAACACACATTCAGGACTGTTAGACATTCTTGACAAGTTGATCCTTTTATCAAAGAAATGTCCCTTTTTATCCCTAGTAATATTCCCTGTATTGAAGTTAACTTTGATATTAATTTACCCATTCCAACTTTCTTGAAATTCGTGTTTGCATTTTCTATCTTTTTCCATTCTTTCATTTTGTTTACTTTTAACCTACCTTTATGTTTAAAGTATGTGTCAGTTAGACACATTATCACTTTTTGCTTTTTTTTTTTTTTAAGATCTGATTTATTTCTTTGACAGAGAGAGAGAGCACAAGCAGGGGGAGAAGCAGGCTGGAGAGGGAGCAGCAGGCTCCCTGCTCAGCAGGGAGCCCCATGCAGGGCTTGATCCCAGGACCCTGGGATCATGACCTGAGCCGAAGGCTTAACCCACTGAGCCCCCCATGTGCCCCCACTTTTTGCTTTTTTAACCCAGTTTGAAAATCTTTGCCTTTTAATTGGCGCATTAGACCAATTTCATTTAATGGAAATGTTGATATGTTTGGGTTAAATCTACTGTCTCACATTTGTCTTCTATTTATTTATCTCATCTTTTCTTTGTATCTTTTTTCTCCCTCTTTTGGATTGAATGTCTTGTTTAATATTCCATTTATCTCCTCTCTTGGCTTATTTATTATAACTCTTTTTTCAGTGGTTGCTACTGGTTTACAGTATGCATATGTAACTTACTGATGACTGACTGGATGTAGAAAGGCAGTGGCTCAGGAGCTAGATGTGGGGGTTGGAGGGGTGCTGTGAGAGGGTTTTGGGATCTGGGCAAGATGCAGGGGCTCCCAAAGATCATTGGAGATTCCACTCTTTAATTTGTGAGTGTGTACCTGGCTGGACACTTAGGTCTAATGCTTCACTAAAACACTTCAAAATGAAGAACTCTGCCCCATGCTGCTGGAAGTCAAGTACAACAATGCCTGTTAGGTGCCTGCCCGGTAGGTGGACTGACCATGGTGAGACCCAGCCCTCAGGGCCCAGGCACTGCAGGGCATGTGAGGAGCTAGAGTCTGCATGAGGACCACCTTCAGGACAGCCTGCGACCTGAGTCATTGCAAGCTCAGCAAGCAGGGCCCCCCCAAGGAGGTATGGCCTATCATTCAGACCATGCCTCTGGCTACCAGACGGTGTGGCTGCTGCAACCCTGTAGTGTGACTGCCCCACCCTGATGGCAGCCTCACTCCCACTGACTAGAGAAGGAGGCTCACCCACGCAGCCCAGGGCTTGGCAGGGGCGTGCTCAGCAAGTATGTGCTGGAGGAAATCCAAGTGGACAGGCAGGCATGGTTGGAGCTGGTAGGGAGCAGTGGGTGGGTGTGCAAGAGGGCAGCTGGGGAGGCGAGAGCCGAGGTGGGGTGCTCCAGGTGAGGGGGAGCGGGTGAGAGAGCGTGGACCAAAAAACTGTGTGCGTGAGTGTGTGTGTGTGAGAGAGAGGGAGGAATGTCAATGAAAAACGAACAAACCTTTAGAATCTTTAGAAGAAAGAGTGTCTTATTTGAGCCCAGGTTAGGACAGCTGCCAGGAAATGTGCCTGCATAGGGAAGAAAGGGCTCTGGAAAATGAAGTTTTTACCAGGCTGTACTTTTTGCATCTTGTAAAAGCTCGGAAGACTATAGATGAGCACACTGGCGGGAATCATGGCTTTCGTTGTCAAGGAATGCAGGGATAGGGGCATTGGTCGGTGTCTCAAAGAGAAAATGATTTTCCTTCAGGCTGTTTGTGTACAAAGCAGGTGTTCAACCCAGGCACGATGGGCCACAGATCAGCTTTTTGGTTTGAACCAAACTCTGATTTCTAAGTCTAAAAAGAAATCTGATACGGTTTCACGTGTATATCAGGCCTTTAGGGAGTTTTTCTCTGATCACAACGCAAACAAGATTCTGGAAAAAGGACTTTGAACTCCAGAGTTTTTAAGTGAGCAAATCAAGTAAAAACTCAAGCTTTGCTCTGTTGACCCCTTAAGGCCTGGCTCTAACCCTACCCTAAGGCAGCCCAACCCAAGCCCGCCCATCCCCTGCCCTCCCCCTCACTCTAGCCAAAGACCCAATCCCAACCGCTGCGGCCCCTCCCTTTCTCCCGGTTCCCATCACCCTCACCCCCACACCGCCGCCTCTGTGGCCCTCCTGCCCTCCGGGGCCACCGGTGTCTGAGGGTCGGCTCCAGCCCCTCACCGCCACTGCTCCTCCCCTGGCCTCGGTCCTGGCTGCGGGCTGCATCCTAAGCTTCGCCCTGGGGAAGAGCCCCGTGCTCTCCTCTGTGCACCCCTCGCGGCCTGGAGCCCCTCCCTGCCCCCATGGGCGTTCGTTTCCCACTCGGTGCCCTGCAGGCTTGGAGCCCGTGAGGTGGACCCTGCTGCCCCAGGGCTGGCGGAGGCAGCCCAGCCTCCTGCTTCTGAGGAGGACTCAGCCCTGCAGGCAGCTCTCCAGGAGGAGCAGATGCCGCGATCCCCGAGTCCCGAGGGAATGGGCTTCATCCGCGGTGCTGGGCGGTTCCCAGCCGGTGCCCTACACGGCTTGAGCCCCGCGGGGGCCGTACTGGCCTCCTGTCCACCCGAGGGCCCCTCCCACGAGCACGGAGAAGAGTGTGCGCCCGGCGTCCTCCTGTGCAGGGGCGCAGCATGTGTATGTGTCGCGTCAACCTCAGAGCAGAACACAGTCACCTTAGCAAAGCCGGTTCTTCTTCAGACAAGCAACGAAGGAGAGAGGGCTTCTTTTTGTGAGGGGGTCGGGAGGGGGTTGAAGTATACCGGCTTCTCATTGGCTGAGCCATGACTGCCTTTCATTGTCGGGGCCGTGATTGTCTCTCATTGGCTGGGCAGTGACTGTCTCTCATTGGCGGGGCCGTGATTGTCTCTCATTGGCTGGGCAATGACTGTCTCTCATTGGCAGGGCTGTTGCCAGGGCCAGAAGGAAATCTTTCTTCCTGCTGGTGGGGTAGTAAAGTAGTATCCATCCACCTACAACTTGGTCCCTTCTTGTGGGGTCTGCAAATGGCCATGAGTGGGGGGCCTGGAGAGGTTCCCCTGCGGCTCCCAACTCCATTCTAAAAGAGTTTTACTTTATTCAGTTTCACAGTGTATATGTATATGTAATTGTATATGTTTGTCTATGTGTTTGTATGTGCATGTGTGTTTGTGTGTGTGCCGTAGGTGTGTGCATGTACAAAGGAGTGTATACATGCGTATGTGCATATACACATATGGTTTTGCACACGTGTAAGTGTGTGTGTGTACATGCATGACATGTGCGTGAGGAAGAGGAGGGGGCTCTGTTGTACCAGGTGCCCCCCAAAGCTGCATCTGCCCCATGCAGACTGCCGTCCCGCTGGGGCGGCCCTCAGCCTCCCTCTGTGTGTCAGGAGTCCTCTCCTGGGCATGCATCTTCTGGTCTGTGGTTTCTCCTACCGTCTGACCCTCCTGCCTGTGTTTGGCAGGGATTTCTCATCATTTTAGGACCACTGAGAAGACCCCCTTTTACACTACCATGGAGTTGAAAGAAAAGTCACAGAGATCCTTTCCTTGTTTCTTAAGAACTTGTAGTGGGTATTTGACCATCCTTTTCTTGAACTTTTTATTGTGGGAATTTTCAAACAGATACAAATAAAATAATAATGAACCCCATGTGCCCTCACCCCCAACTCCAGCAATGACCAAATCATGACTGGTCCTATTTCACCTGACCTCCATCTACTAGCTTAGAATATTTTGACAAATGCCAGACATCATATCATGTCATCTACAAGAATTTCAGTGTGAATAAAAGATAAGGATCGAAAAAACACACGTGCAGAACAGCATTGCCACACCTGAGCCAGAATGAACACGACTTTAGTTTTATCAGACATGCATTCAGTCTTCACCTCTCCCCCGTGGTCATATACACCTTTAAAAATAATTGCCTTAGATTGGGACCTGAGACCGTGTAGAGGCCCAAACCCTGTGTGTGCTCTCCACCACCTGCCCACGGCAGTCACAGAGCTGTGGCCCTCAGGCCTCACAGGAGCAGCACCCCCAACCCAGCCCTGCGGTCTGTGTACCCCATAGCATCTGAGTGGGCCTGGGGTGAGGGCTCTGCTCCTCGAACACCTGCATTGGTAGGCACGCACTGCGGTCAGAACTGCTTCCCAGGGTTCTTGGCTGAGGCTCTTTTTCCAACTCTGACTCAGTGCTTTTCACTCCCAGGCTTGCCCCACTGCCCCTGACCCCCTGCACCATACACAGGTGGGAGCCTTATATTCAGGGTTCCTCAGGAGTGAGATGGTCCTCCTGCCCGTCTACCGGGCGTCTGACTCTTGCCTTGTGTAACCGTGGGGCAAAATGGAACACTGAGCAGCCGCTGCCTTTCTTCCATCTCTGGACTTTGCTATGACACTAGATTGTGACTTGCGATTTGGCCCGGCACCCTAAGTGTCCGTGGACACCAGCCGCTTAACAGGATGTACTTAAGGTCCCTTCCTTCCACTAACTGACATGCGGTCAAGTCTCTCTCTCTCTGTTTTGCTTTTTTTTTTTTTAAGATGTTATCTATTTACTTGACAGAGAGATCACAAGTAGGCAGAGATAGAGGGGGAAGCAGTCTCCCTGCTAAGCAGAGAGCCCGATTCGGGGCTCAATCCCAGGACTTTGAGATCATGACCTTAGCCGAAGGCAGAGGTTTGACCCACTGACCGCCCCATGGTCAAGTCTCTTAAGTGAGAGATTTCTCAGTCATCTCGTTCTCTCCCCTCATGACTCTTGTTTTTGATGCCCGGCCCTGCACAGTGGTCCACAGACCGGAGTCTGCTGCTTGCACCCCTGGAATGTCATGGGTCCTCTTCTGTGCCTTCTCTGCTCTTGTCCCTGGGATCTAGATCCAGGGGTTTAATCAAGTTCAGGTGGGGTTTTTTTGTTGTTTTTGTTTTTGTTTTTGTTTTTGTGGCCAGCCTCTTCAGGAAGGGACTGGTTGTCTGTTAAGTATAATTACAAATTCATGGATTTAAGCACTTTTTTGTGTCCCCATTCATGGAAATGGTTCTACTTTTTGCCATGCAAAGCATCTTGTCTTTGGCCAGTGGGAGCGAATTTGAGTTAATTCCTGAATCCTTTAGACTTTGGCCAAGAGTCTTGATCTGCTTTGTTCTCTAGGATGAACAACTATCCCAGGTGTTCTATACATTTCCTAAGCCAGACCTGCAAGCATCCGGTACCTTCAGGAGCCCCTCTTTCTCTTCAAGAGAAGTGGTATCAGAGACCAAAATCTGGGTGCCTGGGTGCTGGTTTTTAGGTCTTGTCAGTCAGAACTTAGAACTAAGATACTAACTTTCCTTTCCAAGAAATGACACAGTACAAGTACCTACTGATACTATGCACCCAGATTCTGATCTGCATGCTTCTCCCTGGACCTTTTTGAAAATACATCTCCGTCTCATTTATCCCACACAGAAACTTCAACAATGCCCGGAGTCAGTATTCATTTACAATTATTCACAACACAATAATCCCCAAATCCCCAAATAATCCCCAACAGTGTGATTACTGAAAACAGTTTAAGATGCTTTTATGTATTTTAAAAAACATCCTTGCATTATGCACATCTAAAGACAAAACTGGGTTTTAACATTATTTGGAAAATGATTACAGAAAATGAAGCATTTTTGACATCCTTTTCGTAGTCGGGCTATACAGATGACAGTCAAATACTGGATTTTAAAATCACTTGGAAGAGTTTGCTAGGACTGTGCTGTCAGGTGATAATGCAAGTTTATTGGTTTTTATCTTGCTTTCAAGTTTAAAAATTTCCTTTGGGGCACCTCGAGGGCTCAGGGGGTTAAGCCTCTGCCTTCAGCTCAGGTCATGATCCCGGGGTCCTGGGATCGAGCCCCACGTTGGGCGCTCTGCTCATCAGGGAGTCTGCTTCTCCCCCAACCTCTCCCCCCTCACAATTTCTCTCCCTCCCTCTCTCTCTCTCAAATAAATAAAATCTAAAATCTAAAAAAAATAAAATGTCCTTTAAAATGTAATTCAATGTAATTTAGTAATTACATAAATATTATGTAGCTCTAAAGCCAAAGCCACAAACCAAGGGATATTCCTATATATAGAAGTCTAGTTTCTATCCAGTCTCCCTTCACCTCCTTTCGGCCTATTCCCTGTAGGTAATAATTTAATTTAAAACAAATTTAATGGCTTATCCTTCCATTTGTAAAGACAAGCTGCTGGCGTGCTGTAAATCAATAAAGACACATCAGTGCTTTTTCTCACTTAGCAATCTATCCTGGAGAAAACCATTTAGTAACATATAGAATATTTCTCCTTCCTTTTTACAACCTCCTGGTGCCCCGCGGTGTAAACAGCAAGCACTTCATGCATGCAAGGCCCTCTGACGTCTGAATGACTTTCAGGCTGTGCTACCCTACCGCACGGCAAGAAATAGACCCTCCAGTCTCCTCTTCCTCACTGGGCTGGTCTGTGTGTGGGACAGATTCCTGGAACCAGGATGATTGGGTCAACAGGCAAGGCATCTCTAAGTTTGTGTGATTTCTAGGTTCCCTCCGATGGGGTTCATATCACGTTAAATCCCAACAGATGACATCCGAGGCTATCTCCCCCAGAGATGGCTGTCAGACACCAGGATATAGCCTCATCTGACAGGGACAAATTGTGCTGCAGGACACTTTTAATTTCTATTTCTCATTTCATGAATATGCTGAGCATTGTTTCCGATCTCCAATGAACCCTCTCTAGCTCATGGTTCCTCTTCTGTGAATCTGTTCCTCTCTGCTCTCCGTTGGTGTCCTGCCCAACTTCCAGAGGAAGTGGTCCTTCGGAGCGGTAGGGGGAATAACATGGACGAGCAGGAATTGCTCAGCAGTGTTGGTCTGGGGAAGCTGAGGACCCCTGTCTGGGCATCTCTGCGGGTGCTGGAAAAGTAAGCCTCTCCTTGGGCCTCGCGCCCACAGACTGGCTCAGAGAAGCCCAGGCAGGAGACCGGCTGCCCTGGGAGGTGGGCGGTGGGACCCCTCCTGAAGACACATGCCCTTTCCGGGGAGATTGCCCTTCTCGGGCTCCCTCCATGTCAGCTGTGGACATTCACGGTGACTTCCGGGTGGAGTGAGCTCGTGCTCTCCACCCGTCACACTCTCAGCCTGGGCCCAGCCCCGCAAGTCTCAGCAGGCAGTTGCTTGAGGTGGGAGGACCACCTGGAAGAGGAGGCCTCCTGGGGAGGGTGGGCGCAGTGAGTGGGGACAGCTCCCGGGTGGGCTCTGGGCTCCAGGACCACCGTGTCTGCCTACCCGGGGATGGAGGTAGGGTGGTGCTGGTGCTGGTGCTCATCCCCAGGCGTGAGAATAGTCAGGGGACCTGGCATGGGGCCAGCGGCCAGCCTTGCAGCCACAGAGCGCCTTGGGCAGACAAAGGGGAAGGAGGTCTGTCAGAGTAAAGGAGCGAGTTCAGGAGGTTAACAACAGTGTGAAAAGCAGCTGGAGCAGCACCACCCCACCCCACCACCCCTGTCTGGCAGGGTCCCAGGGGGCTCCGAGCAGCAGCAGAGGCCAGAGGACGGCCCCTTGAGGAGCCAGCCCCGAGGAGGGCAGCAGCAGCTGTGCAGGGGTGAGTGAGCCATCCCAGGGCAGCTGGGGGCCCTGGGGTCAGCCATGGGGCCAGCACCTGCTGCCATCTCCCCAGAGCAGCAGCCTGCCCTGCTGGATGCAGCTATGGGGCATGGGATGTGCCAGATGGGGACACTTCTGTCACCTGCAGGTGTCTAGATGCCCCGAGGCATCTTCCAGCTAGGGGGAAAGGTGCAGCTGAGCAAAGCAGAGGGGGTGGGAGGCAAGGGGGTGGACAGCTGCCAGAGCCTAGTCCCAAGTGTCTGAGGGCAGAGGCTTCGGGAGGCTGCGCCCTGCTGTTGGTGAAGGGGATGGGGTAGATGCAAGGAAGGACAGGGAAGGGCAATGCCCAGGGAACTCCCATGCTAAGCCTGTGTGAGTCTGCTAGGCTGTGGCATTGGGAGTGGGAGGGACAGGATAGCAACCCCCCATCGGCCCCTCAGATCCCCTTGTTCCCATGTGAGCCACCCCTGTGATGTGACAAAGGATGCCAGCAGTGGGAGCAGGAGCAACCCAGCCAAAGTTGCAAGACCTCAGGACCTCAGGCTGCCTCAGGACCTGGGAACCCCTTAGGATCTCAGGACCCTTCAGGACTCCAGGACTTCTTCAGGACCTAGGGACCCCTCAGGACCTCCTCAAGACCCCCTCAGGACCCCAGGACCACCTCAGGGCCCCTCAGTACACCTCAGGAACACTTAGGACCTCAGAACCCTCTCAGGACCCCTCAGGATGCCCTCATATCCCCAAGTTGCCCAGTGTCCCTTGTCCTATGGTGGCTTCTCCCTTCTGGCAAAGCCCCCCCTCCCACCTGGCTTGGGCTAATCTCCATCCGGAAAGGACTGTGGATGTGCTGTCTGGGTGCCTGGCTTGACCAGACCCTCTGTCTGGCGCTGTGGGGTCCCAGTCGGCCCAGCAGTGCCCTCCTGGGCGCAGGGTGAAGAGGGAACAAGGGGCTCCAGGGGGAAGGTTTCCGAGGGTGTGCTGAGGGGAAGCGCAGAGAGCAAGACCAGGAGCACTGGATGACCAGAGCCAGGGCTGCCCACCCCAGGACTCCAGGGCTCCAGAGAGCCGTCCTAGACCCGTGGCCTCTGTGTCGAGCCCTGGCGTGTGCGACTCTCAGGTCACAGATAGCATGAGAGGTCTAGAGGCCAAGAAGTGTCAGAGCTGAGTGTCAGACCACAAGGCTCTTCCTGCCACCACAGATGTGCGTGCCAACTTCTGGAAACAGGGCAGCCATCCTCCAGTAGCCCCCTCAGAGGCTGTTCCCCACAGGCCTGGGCCTGGGGCTTTGGCTGGAGGCTGGGGGCAACTTATCCTTGGCCTTCCATGCACCCCAGCCATTTCCTGGGGTACAGGGTAGATGCCAGAGGGGAGAGGCCTTGGGGGGCAATGTAGCCAGGAAGGTGTGACTGTCCTCTCCCTCTGGGGAGTTGAGCTGGGTCTGAATGCTAAGGGAAGACCACAGGGCCAGGGGACACTGGAGAGAAGAAGCCCTCCTAATGGGGGACAGTGCTGGGGGCGTGACTTAGGGACAGGCCAGCAGCAGTTCCATTCTGGGGAGGAGTTCCGGAGTGTTTCCTGTGCGTGAGAGGGACACTAGTCTGCCAAGAGTGAGGAGGAGCTCTCGTGGCAAGAGGATGTTGGATGGGGGTGGAGGGTCTGTGAGGAAGAGCAGGAGAGGGTGGCCAGGGCCCCCCTGCTGAGGAGGGGAGGGGCACTCAGGAGATGGATGGCAGGTGGGACTGACCCCTCCCATGACCCCTCCCACCCCATGGTGTCCCCAGCACCCCCTCCCCCACAAGTTTCCCCATCCCCTGTTTCCCCCTGTGGCACCCTCATCTGGCCAGACTGGTGGGAGGGGAAGAGGTTTCCCAGACCAGGTTTCTGGGAAGAGGAGAACAGAAAGTGTCCATGGTGGGGAGATGACAGAAGCTTGGGTCCTCTGTCTGCTCAGCTCCACAGATAGACTAGACTTGTGGCTGAGTCCAGGTTCCAGAGGCCTCACAGTTTCCAGACACCAGGAGCCTGGGCCAGGACTGGGGCCAGGGTGCGGCAAGGGCGGCCCTGGCCTCAGGCCGAACATCTCAGAGGCTGCCAGCACCCAGTCATGGGTACTGACGGGGCTTTGATGCTATGTCTGACTACACAGAATCAAGGGCACCAATCCTCCATGAACGTGAACATGAATTGGCCCTGTGCTAAGGGCGGTTGGTAGGACTGGTATTCTTTTGCTTCAGGCTCCAATGTGGCAGGGAGGGGAGGTCGTGAAAGACCAGCCTCTACCCAGCCACCAGTCCGGCTCCGAAGTGGCCTGTCCAGCACTGGGGAGTTCCACTCAGACTTCCCCTCCACCCGCAGAAAGGGTCATGTCTCAGAGCAGGCGGCCAGCCACCTCCCCTGCCTGCTGTGGGCTTCAGGCTGTGGGAGAGAAGCTGCCTCCCTTCCTCCTCCTCCTCCTCTAGGCTAGCGCACTCCTTCCCTGCCCCATGGGCACACTTCCACCTTTCAGAAAGCCCTTCCATCTCCACCTCCTCCCACCATTCAGGCCCAGCTCAAGTGCCGCCTCCTCCAAGAAGCCTCCTGTCCTAGTCTGCCTTCTGTGAACACCCAGGAATAGGGAGCCGATGGGAGTGCATGCCCCACTCTGCATGAGGGCACACCTACATGGGTGGCCTGCGTCCCACTGCCACGTCCTGTGCGGCGCCCAGGCGGGGGCCCCAAGGGTGGGCACAAAGGGGGAGCAGTGAGGTCAGAGCAGATGCACCTTTTAGCTTGGGGAGTTGACCCTGGGTGGGTCAAGGCTGCACTGCCCGGTGTCCTCAGGGCCCTTTGCCCTCTTCCTTGGCACTTTGATTCCTCATTTGATCCAGGTGGGCGGGGGCATCATTCTCAGCAGGCGAGGGGAGTGAGGGGAGCTTGGGGAGGGCAGGAGTGCCCACAGGCTGCAGCGTTTCCTGGGCCCGCCCCTGGGCTGCAGCCTGGAGCTCTGTGCAGTGACTCAGCGGCCAAGTTCACTTCCCTAGAAGGCCCAGCTGCACATGGCAAGGATGCACATTTTGTCATCAGCGGAGTAGCCCCAAGTGTCCAGAGGGGTGGAGGACCAGGAGGAAGAGGGAGCACGTGGGCTCTGCAGGTGCGAAGCAGGGGAGGGACCTGGGAGTCCCGCAGGTGGTGGCCGGGAGGGAGGGCAGACTGGGGGAGGAGGCTCCCAGGGGCTCCACGGGGTGTGGGGGTGCTTGCAAGTCCTGCTCTGCCAGGCCTGTGTTGGTGGTTCAAGGCTGCCACCAGCAAGAGAATGGACCTGGGCTGCAATCTGGAGCCAGCCCTGTGCTCCCAGGCCTTGCGAACCCCGGGGGTGTACGGGGCCTCTGCCCCTGGGAGGGAGCCTGCCTCACAGTCCACACGGAGGCCCCAGCCCACCCTGTGCTCCCCTCCAGGCCACAACCAACTGGTCAGCACACTTCAGGGGGCCTTCCTTTGTGCCCTGCACCGAGGCATTGATGTGGCTGAGAGCAGGAGGTCCCTGACCCGAGCTAGAACAAAGTACACAGCCTACTACTTTAACCCATGAGAAATTCTTTCTAGAAAACCGGACCGAGTGGCATGCTCAAAATGGCTGGGGACGCCAGGGACGGACAGAGAGATAGAGAGGGAGGAGCCATGCTGGGACCCCGGTCAGGCTGGGCCTAGAGGGATGGGCCTAGGGCCACTGTGGTGGGGGAGGGTGGAGACAATACCCCTCTTCAGGAGCCTCTGTGCAGGGAGTTCTGGTGGCAGGGTCTAGGGGAGCGCCACCCAGCCCCTCCCTCCTCTGGGTTTCAGTTCCTACCTCTGGGAATGGGAGCATTCCCTCGCCCCTCACAGCTCTGCCAGGAGAGATGCTGGGGTGGACTGCAGGGCCCACACGGAGGCCCACAGGTGCCTGGGGCTAAGTGAGGGCAGGGCCAGAAGGCCTGGAGGAGCAGGGGGCAGGGGGGAGGCCTGGTCTGGAGAGCTGGCTTCTGAAGAGGTGAGCTTGAGAGGGGACACCTGGGGGAAGGGAGGGAGGAGCAGAGCGGTAGGAAGTCCCCTGTCCAAGGGAGTGGGGGGGGGCCGTGCAAGGAGAGGGGGGCGGTGCACAGGTGGCCCTCCTGCTGGGATGCTGGCCATGGAGGCAGGGAACACCACCCTGCAGCCCCTGGGGGCCCAGACCTGGGCCAGCTGCTTACTTTGCGTGCGGGCAGGGAGGACTGGCTGGCCTTGCTCTCCTGGCTGTTTCCAGGACGCTCCCTCTCACCCAACATGCTGGTTCTCTGTCTAGGAAGGCAGTGCTGGCTCCCACTTCCTTTCCCAGAAACTACCCTAGGCAGCCCAAGACTCCTACCTCGTTTGAGACTCTGAAGCCCACTTTGCGGGCTATGACCAGGATCTGAGAAACCAGAAGAGAAAGTGTCTGAGGGCCGTATTCCTGCTATAGGGGTCTGTCTGGCCACACATCCATCTCACTCACACACAACCAGCCTGGATCCTGGAGGATTTCCTGTGTGCAGTACCAGCTCCAGAAGCCCCTACAGCGCTCAGGCACCTGGGGTCTGCACCCCACCCTCTGCCCGACTTCCTACTCCATGGCACCCGCTCCCAGACAGCAGGGAGGGCTGGCGGAGGCCGCGGGGTGCGCGGGCCTCCCAAATGCCACCACGGGCTACTTTCAGGTCATTGCAAAGGTCTGTCAGCGCAGAACCGAGGGCACATTTCCACGCAGGTGGGGAAGCTGACTGAGCTCAGCCTCAGGAAGGAAGTGGGGCCTTGGAGGTGCTACCCACCCCCAGCCTCCCCCCGCAGGAAACTCAGAGCCTCTGGCTACCAAGCACTTGCCCTGTGCCCATGGGGCCCCAGACACTAGGGTGGTGGCCACAGAATGTCTACTGGAGGTGACAAGCCTGCATATCTGAGCAGAAGACCCGCTGGGTCCCTGCCTTGGGCACAGATCCCTGTGTCAGGGTCAGACCCAGGCAGGGGCATGTGCTGACTCTGATGGCTTCTGGGGGCCTCAGGCCACTTGGGTTGGACCCTGGGGCAGGATTTCCTGAGCTTTTACAGTGACAGCCTTGGAAGCTGGGCAACTCTCCCCAGTCTCAGTGTGTGCCCTCAACACCTTGCCAAGTTTGCATCCTCTCCCTGGGGCACACTGAGTCTTGCGTGCAAGCCACACTCCTAGGAGTGTGCGATGGGACAGCCAGCCCACGGCCGCTTGCGCTGCTGGCCAAGGTGCAAGGGACTGGCCCTGGACCCAGAGCAGGTGGGCAGAGCAGGGCCCACAGCATGGAAGGACCCAGATTCCACACAATCACGGCATGTTCCCAGCAGCTTCTGAGGATCCTGGGCTGCGGGGGGACCTGAGCAGAGCCCGCCTGGCAGGTCACCTGTGTTTCTGGGTGAGCTGCAGTTGTGAGAGCAGGGCAGGCAAGGAGGAAGGACCCCCATGGATGGTTCCAGTAGGCACTGGGGGTCCGTGGAGCCTGGCTGGCTTGTAGTCTGAGGGGCCTCTGAATCTGGGTGTCAGAACAGAGAGAAAACCAGAATCCTTTAAGAAAAAAAAGGAGAGTATCATTAGCAATGTGTGGAGTCTTTACATGCAGTGAACAGTTCATACATCTTTAATTGCTGGCAAGTGTGCCATTTTCAAATTCAAAAGGGATGAAGTGGGATAATCTGGCAGAATATTTCTGTTTCCGGCTGAAATCTGTGCTCCTGCTTCCCTAATGGACTGTGACCTAGAGGTCCCAAGGGGATTGCAGTGAAGAAATGAGCTCCCTTCCCACCCGCCCAGCCCCAGGCACTAATGAACCTAATGGTTCTGGATATTTCTCCCTTTCCTGTGTGGGGAGGAGGCAGGGACGCAGAGCCCGCCCAGGAACCCTCCCTTCCATACACACTCCTGGAGAGCAGGGAGCCCCCAGAGATCCTGGTACTCATGCGGGGAGGGGCGGCCACTCCCACCCTGTCCCCCCAGGCCCCCAGCCAAAGGAACCAGGGTGGGGGTGCTTGATGGGAGTGTTCCCTGTGCCAGACACTGGGCACACAGGCTACCCATGCAGGTGCCCCGTGATCCCACGTGTGTGACACCAGTACCCCATTCTGCTGGAGTGCCTGAGGCCCGCCCAGCTTGGGGAGAATCCAGAGTCCAGTTCCTAGATCATGGGCCATGCCGTGGGTGTCAGAGCCCTGACCAAGTCTACCCTGACTCTGGGGCTGTGTCCTGGAGCGTGTCTGGGGAGTGAGGGGGCTGCACGGGGTGGTGGAGGGTGAGGTCTTATGGTGGCCTTAACGATGACAGGGATGGATGCCCAGGGCTCCCCAGAGGCCTGCTCCGACCCGCTGGTCTGGGCCTGAAGGGGCAGGGCTGCCATCAAGGCTCTGACCACAGAGGACTCAAGGGGCCCTTCCAAGTGGGACCCTGGTGCATAGGACTGGGGTAGGCGGGGCCTCGGTGAGAGGGTTGTGCCTGGGGCCTGTGGCGGCTGTCCCCCAGGAAGATGATGTAGGGCAACAGCATGGGAGGGAGACCAGAGTCCTAGGCTTTCTGGGGAGCCGTCCTGAGCCGCAGCCCTGCCGCCTGGCCCTCTGCCGACAGGAGCGGCTGGGTGGGAGACAGCGGGGGTGTGAGGGTGGCTCACAGATCAGCACCTCCTGTGGCTAGGTACAGGGAGGGGCAGAGGGGCCCTCTCAGCGGGCTCAGGCCCTCGGGACCTGAGCACTGGCACACTGACCACTGTGAGCTCCTCCACCCTCCTTTCTGCCCAGCAGCAGACGCGTCACAGGCCAAGAGGGCTGGGGAGAGGGGAGGAGATCTGGTTCTGTCTCTGGGCCACCTGGCTGTGTGACCCTGCCCCCTGCCACGGCTTCCCCCCCTCCCCACCGACCCAGCCTCTGAGAGCTTTGGGTTTCCCTCTCAATCCAGTGCGTGGGGATTTGGGTCTGGCCTGGAGGGTGACACGCAGCTCCTGATGATTTCTATGATTTTCTTGGGGAAGGTGAGTCTGGCTCCTGGATGTGGGCTGGAGGTGGGTGGGGCCCTGCCAACCCCACGCCCCCCTTCCCTGCCTGCCATCCTTATCCTCTGCTTCTCGCCCTCAGCAGCGGGACCATGAGCAACAGCACCTGTGTCTCCAAACAGCTCACCTGGCCCCCCTTGGTCAAGACCGTCCTCTCTACCTACACGGGGCTGCTGCTGGGTCTGGGGCTGCTGCTCAATGGCCTGGCGCTCTGGGTGTTCTGCAGCCGTATGCGGCGGTGGACTGAGACCCGCATCTACATGGTCAACCTGGCAGTGGCCGACTTCTGCCTGCTCTGCGCCATACCCTTCTTCCTACACTCCCTGAAGGAGAGGACCACAGACACGCCCTTCTGCCAGCTCTCCCAGGGTGCCTACCTGGCCAACAGGTACATGAGCATCAGCCTGATCACAGCCATCGCCGTGGACCGCTATGTGGCCGTGCGGCACCCGCTACGTGCCCGGGCACTCCGCTCCCCTCGTCAGGCTGCGGCTGTGTGCGCGGCGCTCTGGGCACTGGTGGCCGGCTTGCTGGGGCTGCGCTGGGCCCTGGGCATGCAGGAGGGCGGCTTCTGCTTCTCGAATGCGTCCCGGCAAAGCTCCAACACCATGTTCTTCTCCCTGCTGGGCTTCTTCCTGCCGCTGGCCGTGCTGGTCTTCTGCTCCCTGCGCGTGGTCACTGCCCTGGGCCAGAGGCCGACAGCCACCCCGGACCAGGCAGAGGCGACCCGGAGGGCCACCCGCATAGTCTGGACGAACCTGGCTGTGTTCGTGGTCTGCTTCCTACCCATTCACGTGGTGCTGATGGTGGTCGTGGCCACGAGCTTGAACACCTCTGCCATCTGCTATGCGCTCGTCATCACAGGCAAGCTCTCGGATGCCAACTGTTGTCTGGACGCCATCTGCTACTACTTCATGGCCAAGGATTTCCAGGAGGCGTCTTCACTGGCCTCGATGCCCATTGCCAAGGCCCACAGGAATGAGAACTCCCTCTCTGTGACCCTTGCCTAGAACAAGTCGTGGACACATGGGCCAGGTCCCAGGCTCTCCGGGAGGCCCTGCCTTCTGGGGCATCCCTGAACTCACTGTGGCCGTTGGGCATGCTCCAGGAGCCTGGCAGGGTGGAAAGGGTGCGGGCACGGACCCTGAGGCAGAGTTGTCCCAACCCCTGGGATGGAAGAGGGTCAGGACCAGAGCAGGAGGCCTGAAGGCTGAGTGAGGCCAATCTTGGACAGGGCCAACCCTGGAGCGCTCAGAGTCTGGTACCCCTGGGGTACTGGAGTGCATGCTTGCTCTGTGCTGTGAGGCCTCAGTGGGCAGCCTTCTGCTGTCCCCCAGGGCTGGGCCTGGACTGTCAAGGCTGTGTGAGTGCAGTGCACGTGTCCCCCACGCTCTCATGGTGGGAGGCTGGGGTGTCTTTCTAGGTGGATCTCAAGGACTCTCCATCCAGGGGCTCTCCTTGGGCCCCCCCACCTGCTTCCCAGCCCCCGGCCCACTCCCAGCCATCTGCAGGTCTCCAGGGGCCTATGGGCAGCTCCCGGAAGGGCCATGGTAAAGGCCCACGGCCTGCTTTCCTCCTGCCAAGGAAGAATCAAGACCGCTCGACCCCCTGTAGGGGCTGCACAGATGCAATGGGCTGGCGGTGGGCTGGGGGACAGTGGGGAAGGGGCCAAGGTCTGTCGAGGGGGCACGGTCCCTTCATGATTTCTTCAGGGAAGCTGGAGGACCCTGCCTGGGGGCTGCAGAACCTGGAGGTCCTCAGGCGGGGGTGGGGGTGACCAGGCTGGTGTGAGCTGTACCCTAACCCCTCATTGGCCTCCCTGCATGGGCCTGGGCACCCCCACTCAGGCTGGAACTACCAGGGCCTTCTAGGGGCCCCCTGTGGTGCTGGCCCAAAGGGCTTGGCTTCGAACCCCAGCCCACCTGCCTCCCTGGGCACCAAAGAGCCTCCCTATCCTGTTCTTCTGTCTGTGTGCTCGGAGCCCAAATGTCCTGGCTTTGGGCCCCTGCAGCTGAGGCAGTCCCTCAGGGGCCCCGCGGGGAGTGGTCCCTGCTCAGGGAGGTCCACGCTCAGGGGACCTCTGCTCAGGGATGGGGCGCTCAGGGGGCCTGTGCAGCTCAATCCACGGCTGTCCTATGCTGGAGCTCAGATGCCCACCTGCCGTTGGGGACCCCTGCCCTTCGTCACCTAGGGTAGGGAGTGCCGACCCTGCCCCCTCGACATGCACCAGGGCCGGGCCAGGCAGCACTCTGTCCTGAGAAGGCATAAAGATGTCCAGGCTTGTTGGGTGGAGCAGGGCCAGGGGGAATGCAGCCATGTGGAAGCAGGGGAGGTGTGAGCAAGGACTGCTGGGCCGACCCCCCACAGGCAGACCACCTCCCTCTCTTGCCCCCATCCTGCACCCCTAGCCCCATGTTCCCAACCTCATCCCGGGCTCCCCATGACTCCCCACACCCCTCACCCCATCCAGTGCTCCCCACTCATGACCTCCAGTGGCACCCTCCACACCTGGCACCAGGCCCCTCATCACAACCCCGCCCTTCCGGGGGTCTGGCCAAGTGGACAATTCCCAGGCCCCAACCTCTACCGCCCTGACCCTCCAGTGTTCTCCTTTTCCAAGGGACCACAGGGTCCAGAGAAGGTTTCTCACTGTAGGATGGGATGACCACTGGGCTGAGCAGCGAGCCAGGGCCAGGTGTAGACATCCAGGGCCGTCCTTGGCCAGATTTGGGGATCCAGGGAGAGAGGGAGAATAGGGCCTGGGATTCAGCTCCACCCCCCTGCTCCCTGCTTGCTCAGCATTGTAGGCTCTAGGAGGGGGACACCCAAGGGCCAGTGGGGAGCAGCCATACAGGAACAGAACTTTAGACCAAAGGCTGATGGGCCCCATGACAGAAGCTTCCTGAGCCTTGTGTTAAGAACTCTGAACCTCACTCTGGGCCCAGGGAGCAGTGCAAGCTGCACGGGTCGGAGCTGAGACTGGCCCAGCTCCCGGGTGTTCTCCCGTGCTCTAGGCTCGCCAGGGCTGTCCTTGGGAGGGCGGGGGCACTGGGAGGAGACCTCTGTGGGGTCTCCTGGTGGTGGGGCTGGAGCTGCTGGGTGGTGGAGGCAGCTGGCTATGCTCCCAGGACACCAGCCTCCTGAGGGGGGCCCCCATGGCTCCCCCTTGCTGGCCCCCATCTGTGGCTGGGGAAGGGGATGGGTGCACCCTCTGTCCCTCAGGCCGCTCCTGACTCCCAGCAAGTGCAGGCAGCTGGATTTTCACAAAATTCCCAAAGGAGCAAGAAAAGGAGCCAAGGCAAAAATCACAGATGTTAAACATCCAAAGAACTGACTTTTGGACACTAATCATGGTCCACACACTCTGAGAGACTTCTGGGCCGGGCCAGACCACGTGGAATACATTTGCCCTAACACCACCCCACTCTGGCCCAGATGGCTTACGGGGCAGTTGGGCACACTGGTCAGGACTGGGCTCACCATTAATTAGCAAGCAACAGGCATCTGAAAGCAGGCTCACTTTGAGGCTGCATCAACAGGAGTATAGGGCCCAGAATGTGGGAGGACACCAGTTTGTTCTCCTTCTGCTAGGCTTACTTCTAGGGTATTTTATCTGGCTAGGGACACTGTTCTGTCCCATGCCATAGTCACCTGGAGAGGGTCTGGAGGGTACAGGCTGGTGAGGGCCTGGCAGCAGCCAGAGGAAGTGTGAGCAGCAAGTGAAGGGAGGTGCCTTCACCTCCAGCAGATGAAGCAGGAGGTGGTGGCATCTGTGGTCTCCGAGCAGCAGACAGATCAGGATGGCTATGGAGAGCAGGGCCATGATGGGGAGGGACCCAGAGAACGGCCCAGGACCGGGGTGTGTCCAACCAGAGAGCTGCGTGAGACACAGCTGTACATATCCAGGAATTTGCACACAGAAGGAAGGTACTCCTGGGGGGACCGTGACACCTGATTCCTAATAGTCTGTGTGTCATCCGGCCGATGTCCCTTGTCTGTGGCTCTTTCCTCTGGGGCAGCTTGCTTCTCCATGAAGGCTCTCTGTCCCTGCTGGGGGTTGGAGCCTGGCTGCAGCTGGCCTCAAGAGAAAGTAGTCTAAGGGAGGAGGCTGGCAACCCATGGGCAGAGCTGAGCTTGGCCTCCTGTTATCGGGGACCCACCCACTGCTGTGCAGCAGAGAAACCTCTAAGAACACGTGTCTATCTTCTACGGGGCCAGGGTGTATCAACCAGAGGCAGTACCACAGCAAGGGGGCTCTGCAGGGTCTTGGGGAACAGGTGCAGGTGTGGGGTTGCTGCCCAGCCTCCAGCTCCCCCTGTGCAGGGGCATGGCAGGGTTTGGGCACCCCAGGGGCCCCAGTAAGGGGGGCAGAGGAATACAGTGTCCCTCCGACCAGAAGGTCAGTGCTTCAGGAAACTACTGCCCACATTCCCCAAGTGACCATCCAGATAGTGGCCCCCCAAGTCTAACCACATGAAACCCGCTGGGGGAAGCAGCCTCTCCATCTCATGAGCTGGCAGTGAAGGGGTCTTCCAGCTCCTGCCTCCCCGGAAGGGTACACAGGAGGGCAGAAATGACACTGACGACCAAGAGACCCCCCCCACACACAGGACTGGGACCACACACCTCTCAGAGCGGAGGTGTCCTCGCCACCCTTTCAGAGACCCTGCTGCACACAAGATGCCTGATGTGCTGGCGCCCATCGCCACGTCTGTGTGGCGGGCCGTCCCTCCCAGCGTCCTCCTAGCACCTGCCCTCAGCTCACCCCATCATGGCTTCGCAGGCCATGTTGTTCCACCGTGAGGTGTCCCCGATTCATGGGAAGATGGGCTCCCCCACATGCCTCTGCCTCCTTCCAGGCTCTCCCGAGCTGGGGCCAGTTCTCAATTTCCTCTGATGCCCTTCCTCCTGCAGGTGGTCAGCAGACCCTCTGCAGCCCCAGGCCTGGACCCTCTCCCTGGGGCTGCCGGTGCGGCCAAGGGCAGGGCTGCCCTGGTGCTCGGGCAGGCTCACACCCCGGCCTCGGGGTGGCTTCCAGAAGTCTCTGAGAGGGAGGCTTGCATGCAGGGGTTTCCCGAGGAGTGTGCTTGGGAATCTTACCCTCAATGGTACTAGCAGAGCGGGGAGGGCCGAGGGATCAGCTTCCGTACCCGTGGGGCCTCTGCGCTGAGATGACACAGCCGAGAACACAGGTTACCACGGACACACGGTCCCTGATGCCCTGTGTCACTTGCTGAGGGCAAGTCCAGAGGGGCTCTGGGCTGGGCTGTGAACTCTGGCAGGAAGGGCAGGCAGCATGTGCCTTGGTCATTATGGGGGCCCCCGGCAGCACCCCACAGGGTCCACTACAGCCTGCCACCCTGTCGGGCTGGGTGCTTGGAACCCTGAGAGGCAGCTCTCCTTGGCTGTGGGGGAGGGGGCTGTGGCCGAGGGTCTCTGGGTTCTCCCGTCCTGAAGGAGGCAGGTATCCTGTCCAGGGTCTCCCCAGCCTGTGCCAACCATGGATGTGTAGAGGTGGGGGGCACCAACTGGCCCAAACCGGCCTCCTGGAAGCCGCATGCAGGCCCTGCTCCGCCCCGTGTGGGAAGCCTGTCCCTGCAGGCTGGAAGTGCCCTCGCTCTCCGGCCCAGGGCTCCAGATGGCTGCAGAGGTGGCCCAGGGCTGTGGTCAGGAAGCAACGTGGTGCAGGGTGTCACAGATGGTAGGCAGACATAGCGGGAACCAGGCACACAGGGACTAGAGCAGGGGGCTCTGAGCAGGGGTGTCCCCCTGCCAGATGCCCTCAGACACATGACCATACCTGTGCACAGAGAGCACAGAGCCTGTGATCATGGCTTTGGGCTCCAGTATGGCTGTGCAGACAGTGGCCCAGCCCAGCTCCCCAAGACCCCAGGCCTCCCAGACTGGTCAGTACCCCCCAAGCCTGTGGCCCCTGCTGTCCACTCTGTGATCCCTGGCCTGTCCTCTCCCTGCTGGCCAGTGGAAGCTGGGCAAGGGCTCCCAGGTGCAGGGCCCCAGGCTGGCCTGCATAGAGCACCGTGCTTCCCACTCAAGGACCGCACTGCGCTCTCAAGCAGGTGTAGGGCAAGGGGGGACAGTTAGCATCTGTTTGAGGTAAGATAGTTGGGGGGAAGGAGTGAGGGACAGAGGTAGAGCTGGGGGACAGAGATGGGAAGACAGTGGGAGGGACAGAGATAGAGCTGGGGGAGAGAGAGGGAAAGACAGTGGGGGTCAGTGGGGGACAGAGGCTGAGAGGAGGGGGAGGAGAGAGAATGGGGGAGATGGGGGAGATGGGGGTTGGGAGAGAGCCTTTGGTGGGAGGGAGGGGAAAGGAGGGCCCCAAGGAGGACGGTGGACAGTGAGTGGGAGGGCCCCAAGGAGGACGGTGGACAGTGAGTGGGAGGGCCGAGCGGGGTGGCTGGGTTGAGGGAGATACGCAGACACAGAAGCAGGAAGACCAACAGAGTCAGAAGAGAAGACAAGCTCAGCCTGGTGATCCCACGGATCTCCTGATGGGCTGGGGGGTCCTCCCTCTTTGTAGACTGGCCTGTAGCCCCTGCCAGAGGAGTGTGGGGGCCCCGCTCCATGGGCCATGGGCTGATGGTCCTCAGACAGGGCCACAGGATGTTGGGGAGTAGAAGGGACAGTAAAGTCACAAAGGTCTTGGGCTGAGCTGGTGGAGAAGCCCAGAGAGGAGCCCCCATGGAGCCCCCTTCTGTGGCGGGGGCCACTGTCCTCATCCAGGCATCCAGTCCCTCTGGGTGGGGCAGGGGAGGTGGCCTCAGTGGAGCCTCTTGGGATCAAGACAGGGAGCCCTTGGGGCTGTTACTGGAAGTGGTGGGTGAGGGAGAGAGAGGGGGGAGGTCAAGGAGGAGGGGACCAGCGACAGCGACGTTTCCCTCCCTGCCCCCAGGTGAAGCTGGTCACTAGCTTCCCACCACCTGTCGGGGAACAGCTCCGATGGGTGCAGAGCAGACACAGCTGGGTGTGTGCCGTCCCATGTTACCAGGGTCTCCATCTGCTCATCCGGCGCTGGGGCTGCCCCTTAGTGGGCTCGGGCTCTGGGCGTTCTGCATCTGGGTGGATGAAGACCTGTGTCTACATGGCCAACCCAGCAGCGACCGACTTCCTGTGGCTGCTGAGCCCGCCCAGAGTCCTGCCCACGCTGGGCCAGGAGCTAGGGGACTTCGAAGGCCTGCTGTGTGGGGTCCCACGGGACTTCTACCATGTCAACCCCTACCGGAGCACGGGCCTCCCTGTGGCCATCCCTCGGACTGCGACACCACCTCCTGCTCTCCCTGCAGGCTCAGGCCTGGCGCAGCCCCCGCCGGGCCACCTTCACCGGCCTGGCCTCTGGCTGCTGATCTCCGGGACGGTGGCCCTGGTCGTGTCCCTGCTGCCTGCAGATGAGAACTTCCACTTCGGGCAGGGATATACCCGGGCCATCAAGACCTTTGCCTTCTCCCTGCCTTGGGTCTCCATCTCACTGCTCACCCTCAGCCTCAGCTCCACGGGCACTGCCCCAGGGGGCCGACCACATCCCCAGAGCCCTCCACATCATGGCTGTCAACCTGGCCACCTTCGTGCTCTGTGTCCTCCCAGTGCACGTGGCCTTGGTGGCCGAGCTTGCAGCCAAGCAGGCAAGTGCAGCCTGCCCCACCATCCAGCACGTCTCTGACTTGTGCGGGGGACCGCCCGCCTGGCCTTGATTTTCCGGGAATGGACGCGGGGCGCTCCTGCAGGTGACCACCCTGACCTGACCTGGGTGTCTGCAGTGGGGCAGCTAAGGAGAGTCCCACAGGAGGGACCCCACATGGCCCTGCAGCAGGCGGCACAGGCCCCCCACAAGGAAACAGTCCCCTCCCCGACCATGGCACCCACAAGAAGCAGCCTCCCTGATCACAGTACTGCTTCAAATTCATGAGTCCTCGGGATGGGGACTATTGCTCAGCAAGTAGAATTTAAGCAAGGAATTTAAGGATCACCCCCAGATCTTTGTTCTCCCTGCTCTGCTGGCTTGGACCCTTGGGCTGCTTCCTTTGCGGCATGCGCCCCCTCCCCAACCCCAGCCCTCAAGCTCCAGAATGACCCAGACTTATGCTAGGCTGACCTCCAACCTCTGTGCTCCACCCCTGCAGGTGCTCAGGAAGGGAAGGACCCTCTGAGCACCCAGGTAGCACTCCTTGGCAAGTACTGAGAAGGGTGTTTAAAAAAACACACATAGATCATGATTACACACCAAAATCTATCAAAGTTCCAAGGTCTCTCTTCAGGCCTGTAACACCACTGCAGACAGAAGCCCAGGATCCAGAAGCCTGGATCCCAGGGTTGTGGGACGCACGTTTACAGAGACACAGACAGCTAATTAAATTTAAAGACATTCCTTTGTAATAAATGTTCAATTGTGTTCCGGAAGCATGTCGAAGAGGTCTAGTCCCTACCTTTGGGGTGCTTCTCAGGGCCGCTTGTTCTGCTACACACATCACACCTCCTAGCACCAGCAGCAGCTGCCACCCCACAGCCCCATTCTCCACTCTGGGCCAGGCCCGGGGACGCCCACAGGCTAAGCTGAGAGGCCTGGTGACCCCCTCTGTTAGTGGAGGACGGGAGGGGCTCTCCCTCAATGCTGTGGCCATCAGGATGTGCCCATCCGGCTGGAGCCCGAGGGCCTGCCTGGGAATGGAGCTACAGGATCAGCACAGACACCTCCACTGAGAAGCCAAGGTAAGAGATAGCCCCCAGAGGCTCATGTTGGAGACTGGGGTCCCCAGACTTGGCCCAAAGATGCAGATGTGGATGCTCCTGAGAGCCTCAGGGGACTAGAGGGAGATTGGGAGACCCAGACCCCTGTCCCCTTCCCCCCACCCTCCTCCTCTCCCCTCTCCCACCCACCCCTGCCACCTGCCCCAGCCTCCTCAGAGCCATCTGCCTGGCAGGGCCAATCCGCGGGCCCTCGGGGTAGGTCTCCGGCCACACAGGCAGAATGAGAGCAGCAGGGCCTCCGGGCTGCACCCCAGGTTGCACCTGTCACCTGCAGGGCCACTGTGGTGGGGGCTGGGACTGTGATGGGTTGCAGCACTAGGATGGAGTGTCCAGGCCATCACGGGAGTGTGGGACCGTGATGACCGCCAGCCACGGGAAGCCTCAGTGCAGCACTGTGCAGTAGCAGGGCTAAGGAGGGCAAGCGGGGGCTTCCAGGAATTAGGGTGACCCTGTGCAGGTGCAGAGGGGTGTGACAGCGGGGAGGAAGAAAGGGACCCAGGCAGCAAGGAGGCAGATGGGACCATCTGCCCTCAGGGAAGCACTCTCTGGAGAAGGGGGCGGGACTAACCAAGTGGCCTGCTGTATCCTGTCTTTCTCAAGGACATGCCCCTCACCCCCCACCCCAAGGTATGGGCAGATGCTTCCCGACTGAACCCCCCGGGTGCCTCAAGATAACTTTGTTTAAACCAAAAACCTGGTTTATGGCTTGCCAAGCATACTTTGTACACTCGCTTTGTAAATGAGTGGCCTAAAGGAAAACTATCTCGTCCTTAACATAGGGATCAATGTTGGTACTCCCTGCATTCCTTGACCTTAAAACTCATGATTCCTGCCTATATGTTAAGCTATAATCTTTTTGAACTTTTACAAGAATGTACCTCTGACCTGTCGATTTGTGGCTCCTTATGTAAAAAGGTATATAAACTTTGTAAAAACTGTTCATTCTCTGGAACCCTTTCTTCCCTGTGAAGGTCATGTTTCCCGGGCAGCTGTTCTAATCTGGGCTTGAATAAAACTATTTTCTTCCTTTATTAGTGTTCTTTCTGGTCAGTTTGCATTGTCACTTGCTGGTCTGCAATCAACAAACTGTGCTGGTCAGGCGAGCTCCCCCTGCTGGCCGCCGGACACGCTAACCAAGGAGGTTCCTACTTCTTTCCACACCCCTCTCTCCTCCAATTTTTACTCCCTACCTGCCCCCTTCTCAGACCCCGGCAGCCTCTGGAAGCCTGCCTGCCACTGTCTGTTGGCCTCTGCCCAGGAGCCCAGTGAGCCTGTGCAGGATGGCCCTTGGTCCAGCAGTCAGGAAGGTGGTCCTTGCACCCCGCAGCAGGAGTGCAAATTCAGGGGGCGTGGTTACCAGCCTGTTTTCCTCTCTGCCTCAATGGTCTCGCTTGTAGCCTGAGGACTCTCAGATCCAAGGTCACACCTAGCACTAGGACATAGATGTAGGAAAGACATTAGAGTTTGAAGCCCACGGCCAAGAAAGAAATCTTGAGATGTCTTTGGTGCGAAAGGTGGTTTTATTAAAGCTTGGGGACAGGGCCCGTGGGCAGGAAGAGCTACTCCAGGGTTCTGAGGAGGGGCTCATTATATACTGTAAAGTTGGGAGGGGGTTAGGGAGAGCATAAGCCTCCCAGGTATTTTGGCAATGAGGTTTCCAGGATCCTGAGGGAGCTAACTATTACTGGGAAATGTCATTTATTACTGTTTAGTAAAAACTCAGTCATGAGACCCTCCAGATGTAATCGGTGGGTCATATGCTTGGGGGTGATGGCCAACACGTATCTTGTGGGGGTAGTGATAAAGGAAGTTTCCAAAGGAATTTCTATAGTTAAAGTAGACTCACAGGATCCTGGGGGTCAGGCTAAGATTGCCTGTGCCCTTAGGAAGGTGTCCACACGGAGGCAGCCGAGCTCCCAGGGGAAGGTCACTCTGCCCGTTTCAAGGACTTGTCAGTGGGCTGTAGGTAGTAAGGAAATTTAACAATTTTTCTTCTGCCTCTGTTTCCCACATCAGACATGACCACAGGTGGAGACTCACATGCTTGTCTAGATATTTAAAGCTTACATGTGTGCCTTTGAAGCCTGGTGTTGGTGCCTGTCCCAGGTACCTTCCCCCCACCCCCAACTCCGCCCCGAGCCCTAGATCACAGGGCTGAGGAGCTGTCCTCTTCCTGGTCCAGCCCTGGGAGTCTGAGCCATAGCGCCGTCTGTGGGACGAGGCCAGGACTCCTGGGTGACTCCCAAGCCATGGACAATGGTGGGGGGGGGCCTTCGTGGGTGCTCCTTTAGCCATCCCACAGGTTTTCGAGGAATCATCCAACAGCTAACATGAACAGAGGACAGGGCAGGCCCATCCTGCCCGTTCTCTCCCTTTGAGTGACTCTGAGGAACAGCCTCTGAGCTTCCTGGGAGGCCGTGTGGGTCCAGGCACTGCAGGCTCTCGTCCCTCTGTCTGTGACTCTGAGGTCCGTCCAAGAAGATGGCCAGCTGCTCACCATCTCCGGGCTAAAATGCCGGGGCGGCTCTGCCTCAGACTTGGGGAAGTGTGGTGGGGTCTGGAGGGCCCTGTGACAGTGCTGCCACAGTGCGCTGGACGGGAAAAGCTGAGAGGGAGGGTTGGCCACCCACAATATGCAGCGGGGTTCCGTGGATAAAACAGCCACCGGTATGGAGGCTGCAGCCGAAGACCAGGAAGATGGTTTACTGATGCAAGCACCAGACCTGAGAGCAGGGAAGCGGGTCAGGGGTCCTGGAAAACTTGGGGACCTTCACAGTTTGCCTGAGGTGGGCCTGGCTGAAGAGGGGCGGGTTTGACCTGTGACCTCTGTTCAGGGCGGCCTGGGGCACTTCCCTGGTGAGGTTGGGACTGAGTCCCCATAGGAGGCTAGGGGAGGTGGGCTGGAGGAGAGCGAGCCCATTTGAGCCCTCGGGGTCGTGGCGGGCCTCAGGTCCCCATTGGACACCCTCAGGGCCCCCTCATTCCTGTGGGAACCCCCGAAGTGTGCTCTGGGGCACTGGGTCCCGTCAGAATGGGGCAGAGAAAGAGTTCCCCCAGAAACAAGGGTGGAGGCGGGCTGCCCATGGAGGACAAGCCTCACCAGGAGCTGGATCCTGGGGCAAAAGGGGGGAGGTGGCCGGGCCACGGGGCAGGCCTCCCACAGCTGCGTACATGCTTGCGCCAGGAAGGCTGAGGGCGAGGATGACCCACTCTGACAGCGTTTCCCCAGCTTTTTCACGGAAATTTAGTTGGTTGAAACTGTCGGTCTCCTGACTGGAGCAAATGCACCCATCAGTCCACATCCAAGTTCCTGTCTGCTGCCTTGAAGGTCGGGTGCCCCCAGATACTGTCCTTGGACTCAGGACTGTGGGAAGGGACAGGGCGCCCCGCGTGCACACCGCTGTCCCCAGAATTCCAGTTCTGTCCAGCCTCCCCTTGAGCCTTCGCAGAGTCCCTTCACCACAGCAGTGAGTCCGAATGAGAGACGACCAGACGTGCTTTACCTGGGGACCGCGTATCACAGATTCTGGATCAGTGGGAGAGACCACGCAACAGCAGTGAGAGCAGGTTCTAGGGTCGTCTGGAAACCACCCAAGGTGGAGACTATTCACTAAGATTCACGCGTGTAGAACAGACATTTATAAAACACCACCTTGGAATTATCATCTTATTGGGTCTCTGGGACATCGTACACTTAATAACAACAATAAAACTGAAAAAGAAAAAAAAATTGGATTTACTTTAAGAGGATAAAAATCTGGCTGTGTTTCTGGGTTGTTAGATTATGTGTGTTAGCAACAACAAAATACTCATTCCAGGGGCACCTGGGTGGCTCAATGGGTTAAAGCCTCTGCCTTCGGCTCAGGTCATGACCCCAGGGTCCTGGGATTGAGCCCCGCATCAGGCTCTCTGCTCAGCAGGGAGCCTGCTTCCTCCTCTCTCTCTGCCTGCCTCTCTGCCTACTTGTGATCTCTGTCTGTCAAATAAATAAATAAAATCTTTAAAAAAACAAAACAAAACAAAAACAAAATACTCACTCCCCACAGACAGAATGATGCCCTAGCCCTCGTAACTGTCACTTGTGGCTTGAGGACATCGTCCAAGAATTATAAGCTGCGAGGTTCTGGTGGGAGCCATAAGTGGTCACTTAATAGTAGTGACACCGAAGGCAAAAATCAAGATGTTTCAGTAGAAAGGAAGTGGTCTGGCCATGGTCCTGCGTCTTCAGCAGTGGACTCAGGGGAAAGTGGGGCCCCTCAGAGGGACTCACTTTTGGGGCTCGTGGGCCCGGGAGCCCCACGCACTGATTCCAGAACCGACTGATGCAGGGTCAACAGCAGCTGGAGGTAGATGGGGTGGGGAGGGGGTCTGAGAATGGAAGTTGGGGTTAGCACTGACGTGGACGTCTGATGAATACTGCAGTGTTGATGTGACCGGCTTGTGTCTGCCTCCCCGAGCGTGCGGTGGGGACAGATGCCCCGTGGATACTGGAAAATCAAAAGGCATGTCGATGCCCCCTTGTGCCAACACTCATTGGGTGTGCTTGGTGGGGGCCAGTAAGATGGCCCAAGCCCATGGAGGTCATTCCTTTGAAAGCATATAGGACACCTGGTGGGCCAAAAGGGAATGGCCGCTGTCATCAATGCCCCCTTAGAAGCTGGAGTGCAGAAGGACAGATTCTCCCAGTCAGCCCTGGGTGGAGGACGACCGACTACGGCCAAGGGCAGTGAGCGCCACCCAGTGGCGACCACCGGGATACCGGACCAGAAAATTTCCATTTGAGAGACAGGCTACTGGGTTGTGATCAAGATGGCGAATGACAGAAGGACAGAATCTTGAAACCCGAAATGCCCATAACATCCTGTGTGACGCCCCAGAAACACTGCAGTGGGGGCCCAGTGACCAGAGGAGTCCACCAGGTGGACATTTAACTTGCATATCTGGACAGGTGCGTGCTACTGTGGGAATGCCAACAGGTATGCGTATGTGCGAGCAGGGAGCCCCTGAGGAGTGGCGAGGTTCCCCTGCTGCGTGTGCACAGGCCCTGTGAGCAAAGGGCTGCCCGGTGTGCGGACAGCAGTTCCAAGGTGATCGGGCTGCATCTGGGGCCACCACTCTGACCAAAGAAGGTAAAATTGAGTCAGTCCATGAATAGAATTGCACACTGTTGGCCTCTCTATTTGGGTTTTTATTCACTCATGGGTGGTGGCCGGTGATCTGGCCATATGATCAGACAGGTGGACGATGGAAAACCGGTCTGTTAAAGAAATGGCTCTGTGCAAACATCTATGGTGTTTACGGGCCTCATCCAAGTAGGGCGTGTTGGTGCTCATAGAAGAGCTCCCTTCCAGTGTCCGAAGGTGATTGGAACTGCAAGTGCGAATCTCAGTGCACTTGCGTGACCCGGTCCCTGGCCGGTGAGCTGAGGGCATGTGGGAGCTTTGCCACCTCGCGGAGAGGGTCAGAGGCTGGACGCCCTCCCCTCGTACCCTTGAGCCTCACAAAGTCCCCACAATGTCTGCCAATGAGGCAGCCCAAGACCGCAGATGGCTGCGGGGTTCCCTGAGGGGTGCACTGCAGGCACAGAGCTGACAAGCAGATCGGTGCCTGGTGGCCCCAAGGAGGCTGCAGGGGGTCCTGCCCAGGATAGACCCTGACCCTGGACTGGGCTCTGCTTACTGGGGGCTGGATGGTCAGGGCGCAGTAAGACAGCAGGAGAGCAGGTTCTACATCGATGTGCACTGCCAAGTTCATCTTTTCAGACCGAAGAACGTACTTCTCAGAGTAATGGTCTGATAGAGGGTTGGAACAGGTGGGTGAAACGTCGGTTGTCTGAAATGTGGGGAGACCCGGCCATGGAGGGCCGGTGTGCACTCACATTCAACGTGAGGGCCCGCCCCTGTGGGCAAGGAAAGGTCTCTGTGGTGGGGGACATGGCCTGCACTCAGCACTAGGGGCTGGTGCTGGGGGAGGCCCTGCCACTGTGACCCTCAGGTGCTAACATGTGCCCAGGCTAGAGCTGCCCGCCTGGCTGTCCCCCGGGGCAGGCCCAGGGCTGGTGCCACTGTGCCCTGCAGGGTCCAGCCCAGAGCTGCCTACAGGTCTTGGGGCTGCCCCAGCGGCTTCAGGGCCTGCATGAAAGCCACAGCCTCCACAGGGTTGGGCAAGATGCCAGCTCTGGGGTCTGGGCTGGGACCGTACTCCCAGTTTGGGCCAGGAGGGGCTGAGGGCCACCTGGGCTTTGGTTTGTCCCCTCAAGGATGCTCAGGAGCCCTCTGGGCCTCTCTTCAGCTGCTGGGGACCAGCTTCCACTACAGAGAGTCCTGCTCCCAGGCTGGGCCCCGGGGAAGGGTGGGTCAGGTCCTATAGCTCCTAAATGATGACCAGGCTGAGGACAAGATTTTGTCAGAATTCAGATGCTGTATCCTCCTGCCAGATTCCAGGCTGCTCTGCAGCTTCTCGCCTCTCCTGCAAGGCCCACCATGAGTGCTCCCGGAGATCTGACGTCTCCATGCAGAGAAACTTCGGTGCTTTACAACTGTAGCCACGTGGGAGGGAGAACTGGTACCCAATACGGCCTGCGTTCCTTCCACCATGAGCGATCTCGAGCCTGCAGCCCTGTGTCCAAGTCCACCCATGTACCTTTTTGTGTGAACCCTCTGTTCATGTTTTGCTTTTTTATTTTCTTTCTGTTTTTGAAAATAATTTAAAAGATTTTATTTATTTATTTGACAGAGAGACAGAGATCACAAGTAGGAAGAGAGGCAGGCGGGGGGGGTTGGGACCAGGCTCCCTGCCAAGCAGAGAGCCTGATGCGGGGCTCATCCCAGGACCCTGAGATCATGACCTGAGCTGAAGGCAGAGGCTTAATCCACTGAGCCACCCAGGCGTCCCTTTGAAAATATATTTTAAAGTTCTTTGTATGTTAATTTTTGCCCTTTGTCTGTGACAAAGGTTGCAAACTGTTTTTTCCTGGTTTGCCATTTGTCATTTGACTTTGTTACGATGTGGCGCCCTACGCCAGTCTCCTTTTTATTAGGGTATCATTAGAGGAATCGATGCTTTTCCTTGTTTCTGGATTTTCTGTCCTGGTTGGAAAGATCTCCCCTACTCCCAAGTTTAGAAAGAACTTTACTCTGTTTTCAAGTTTTTGCAGGTAAGTAACACTGCATTTGATGGAAAAGAACTGGTGTTTCGCATAAAAACAACTTTGGCTTTATTATTTGTTATTTTTTTTCCATTATTTTTTTCCTGGGAATACAGATATTTATTTTTTTATTAACATACAATGTATTATTTGTTTCAGGGGTATAGGTCTGTGATTCATCAGTCTTACAAAATTCACAGTATTACTATTATATATTTATAATTCTATATTATATAATTTTATGCTAATAACTTTATTATTATTGTTTTATTAACATGTATATATTAACTTGGGGAGAATGGACATCTTTAGGATGTTGGGATATCCTGGATATCTGGGATGTCTTAGAACAAAGAATGAATTTCCCTATTTTCAAGTCTTTCAGAAATTTTTAAAAATTTCCTTTGGACCCAGGCTTTGTGCCTTCCTTATTAAATGAATTTCTAAGCACTTTATAGCTTTGCTGTCATTGTTAATTTTCTGCTCATTGCTGGCTCTGTGAAGCCTACTGAACGTCTTTCGCCTGTTAGTGTTGGCTTCTGCTACATTAACAAGCTATCTCTTACAGCCCGTGTCAGATTTTGCCTCGTCAGTTTCCTGTGTCACTGTTGTGTGATCTGCCAACAAGAATGCGACTCCTCTCATTGTTCCCTCTCATCCAGTTGCATCAGCTCGTGTCCTGGGTGCCGCGTCGGGTGTACGTGCTGTGTGTGACTAAGACATGATCTGTCACCTCCTTTTTGGACAGGGAATGGATGTTTTCTTTTCCCAGATGCCTTTTAAGTGTCGGTGCAGATAACTGTACGATTTCATTCCTCAGTCAATTAACACGGTGAATTATATTAAAGAACAAATGGCCCAATATTGAACCACTCTTGCATCCTTCCTGTTAAACATTTTTTTTTTCCGGTAATTTTTAAGTTGTCAGTTCATCAAAGCTTCGTATTAAAAACTGTGTTCTTTTCCATCAAATGCAGTGTTCCTTAAATTTAATGTATGCTTCCAAGCTTGTGGAGTTCGCTTTACAATGCTTTCCAAAATAAAGATCCTGAACTCCAAGAATTCTAATTATTTGCTGATATACTTTATTGCAATGTTTGCACATTCGCTGGTCTTGTACTAATTTACTGGTTGAATTTGCTGAGGGAGCACAAGAAGCTTCTGACCTGAAAGTATTTGTGCTGAGACTGCAAGGTTGTTCTATGGGGACAGAAGTGCCATTGGCCTCTGGTCTCAGGTACCCTGAGGAGCCTCTCCTCCTTCCTGGGGCTGTGACATTTGCTGTGCCCCCCCAAACCCCTATCCCACACAGATCCCCTTGGAGGGGAGCTGGTTGGTCCCCATCCCAGCACCACCCCTGTGTGCTCATGGTCCTTCTTCTAGAAGCTTCCATGCAGCCCCATCAAGCCCTGCAGAAGCTACACTGGGCTGGCGGTCAGGATTAGCCCAGGGGGCCTACTGACCCCTCCCAGGGCGGCCACTCAGAGGAAGGTCAGGGGAGGCTGGGGTCCGGACCGATGGGTAGGTGGGGAGAGGATTTAAAGGGAGTGAAGGGGCAGCCACAGGAAGTGGAGTAGGGGGTTCTTTCTCTCCCATCCCCTGGGAAGCTAGTGCAGGAAGACATGGCCTCCTCACGAGAGAAAAGCTCACCCAGGACCTCCCCGTTTTCTGTCTCTCGCCCTTCTTGGCCTGAGATGAGGGCAAAGCCTTGGGCTGGAGACCCTGCCAGCCTCACTTTCGGAATAGGGCTCCAGGAAGCCCTAGCTGAGGAGGACGTTCTCCTTTTGGGGTGGAAATTTCCAGGTTAGCCCTGGTCTTTGAGAGAGGAGATGGCTCTTCTCAGCCTAGCAAGGAGCCCCCGTCATGGGCAGGGCTCTGCCTGGCTTTGCAGAGCCACGGCCAAGCTGCTGAGAGGGTGGCGTGCTAGTGGGTGTCCAGCCCACTCGCCTGCAGCCTCAGAGGGAGGAGGCTGCTCCAGCCTCCCCCAGCGGCGGGATCTGGGGTGTGTCCAGGACAGCCAGCACCTTCTGTGCAAACTTCTCCCCTCGGGTCTTCCCAGGCTCTGGGGGACGCACCCCGGACCTCTTGCCTACCCTCCCGGCTTTTACCTTTGGTTCTAATTCTGAAAAAAAGAGGCAAGAGACACCCTGTGGGACACGGAGGTGACTCAGCCTAGGCTCTCTTGCGGACTGGTCTCACCCCTGCTTGCCCTTCCAGAAGCCTCTGTCAGACTAGGGAGATAGGCAGGTTTCATGAACGGTTTATTGACAAACAGTTTCCAGGGAGGAGGGGGGTGTGGGTCTGGGCCCCCTCAGCTCAGAGGGGCCCCAGGGTCCCACCAGGGATGCTGTCAACTATGCTGGTTCAGCCGGAGCCTGGTAGCTGCCGCCCCGCCCCACGCGTGATCTCCCGGCTTCTGCACCCCCCTGCAGGCATCGGGGTGTCTCTCGGTCCCGGGGCCAGCTTCCCTCTAGGAGTCCGGTACTTGTTCTTCTGACTATACAACAGGTTCCTCTGGAAAAGGCGAGGAAGGCAGCCATGGTGCAGTAGGACCGCCAGCACCATCCCTGCAAGAAACCGAGGGTCAGACCACTGGCCCGGGAGGCTCACTGGGGCCTCCCAGCCAGACTGTCCGTGTGACAGGAGATCCTACAGATCGGGACCTCGGCCAGCCTGCATGTCTCTGTCTGGGAGCCCTGGTCTGCTCTGGCTCTTCCCCAGCGGAGGGGACAGCCCTTCAGGAGCCCGTGTCCTTCCAGACAACCCTCTGGGGACCCAGGCCCAGCATTCCCTGCACCAATGTCCTGAGCCACATGCATGGCCTGCTTGACCTCTTTCCTCCCAGGACTGCCTCCTGAGAGTGATCTGTCATCTGTGGGGATGGCTGTTTTGGGGGTGTGGGCAAGATGGGGGTGAGGACCAAGGAGGGGAAAAGCAGGGGGGCTGAGGACAGGAGTAGGGCCTGGCCCCTGGTTCCCAGGTTCTTCCCAGAACTTGCAGACAGAGAATCCTGGATTCCCGAATGGCCGGCCCGGTCACGGGCAAGGTGTTGGCCATGGCAGGAGAGGGGAGCACATTTGAAGTTTCATGTGAACCCGTTAAGGACACAAACTGTGGTGTGTGGGCCCCGAGAAGGTCAGGGGTGGCCTGGCCAGGACCGGGCTCCATGGACGCCCAGCCACCGTGGCTCCCAAGAATGGTCCCGGGCCTGCACACGTCCATGCTTCACTCACCGCGTCTCTCTTACCTTCAGTGGGATGCTGGGACCACCCCTGCTACAGAGGAGAGACAGCCCAGGGAGGTGAGTGATGAGCTCAGGGTCCCCTGGGCACATGTGTCCATGGAGAGTCACAGCCCAGGAAGCCACCCCCACTTCCCGTGCCTCATCACTGGTGGCCCAGCTGCTCCAAACGGACAGGGATTCAGTAAAGGGCACTAGCCCACCAGCGGGGAAAGACCAATGCCACAGGGGAGGTCGAAAAGCAAGGGGACAACAACACGTGAGTGGGACCCAGGGAGCAGAATCCCCAGCCGGCAATGCAGAAGGCTGGAAGGCAACCCGCTTCATTCCACAGAACCCCCAAGTTCCAGCAGGGCACAGCCCAGGTACCCTGGATGTGGACACACCCCATGCTGACCTGCAGGGCATGCTGTATGGTGTGTGACAAGCTCAGTGGCCCGGAGCCCTGTTCCTATGGCAGTTCCCATCCCAACCCTGGAGGGAGGCAGAGAGAGGCTGTGGTCTTGGGGCAGCAGGAGCACCCCAGCGTGGGAGTCCCCTCCCTGGACAGGACAAAGCGGGCATGTGCACAGAGGGTGCTTCCCTCCCAGCCTCCTCCCTGCTCCCGCCACGAGGCCTCCAGAGGAAACCCTCGTGGCTTTGGACTTCACAGCGGCAGTTATGGAGTCTGAGGCTCTATTGGGTTGAATGGCGTCCCCCCCGAATTCATGTCCTTCCCCAAGCCTCCAAATCTGACCTTATTTAAAACAGCATCTTGGGGCACCTGGGTGGCTCAGTGGGTTAAAGCCTCTGGCTTCGGCTCGGGTAATTACCCCAGGGTTCTGGGATGGAGCCCCACGTCAGGCTCTCTACTCAGCAGGGAGCCTGCTTCCCCCTATCTCTCTGCCTACTTGTGATCTCTCTCTCTCTCTGTCAAATAAATAAATAAAATCTTAAAAAAAAAGAAGAAGAAGAAGAAGCATCTTTGTATCCTTAAGCGATTGAACTGATGAGGTCACACTGGAGAAACGTGGACCAAACCCCAGTGTGGTTGGCGTCCTACCACGAGGAGCCGCAAAGACAGACTCACAGCAGATGCCACGTGAGGACAGGCAGAGAGGGGAGAGGTGCAGCCACAGGACAGGGGACTGATGGCCACTGCCAGAGACCGGGAGGTCAGGGAGGGGCCCCATTAGCCCTTAGAGAGCAGGACCTCACACCCGCGTGTCTGAGTGCTCACCTGGACTGCGTGCCGAGCACTTTGGGGCTATGGGCACCAGGAGACAAATGCAGAGGCCACAGGCCCCCACATGCAGGAGAGGGACCCCCACCCTGACTTTAATCCATGGCCCGACACGCCATCAAGCTGGGTCAGAGAGACACGTATTTCCGACACTGAGGTCTCCAAGATTGTGGCCAGGACCGCTTCTCAGGGCCCCCAGAGCCGTGCTCCACCACGAAGGAGTCACTCGGGACCAGAAACGGAAAATGTCCCCCAAGAGGGAGCTGTCCAGGAATTCCTGAGTCATCTACAGCCCTAGAGCCACGCAAACCCTGCTGTCGGATTCGTGACTGAGCACGAGAGATGGAGACGTCCCTGACCAGGGGAACAAGCCTTGGGACCCCAGGAGGCCCCAGGCCCACAGAGCTGTGGGGGGCGGGCTGTGTGGGACTCTCAGACCCCCCGCGTTCTCATCCAGTGTGCGCAGAGACCTTTGTGGCTCCCCCACAGGGAGGGTGGAGAGTGCATTCCTCCTACCCGCGATGTAGAGACACTGGGGCGAGTCAGGCCGCTCTCAGGGACCTCTGGGGTGATGTGTGGCCCAGGGGGAGACTGCTATGTCTCAGACCTCGCTCAAGTGGACCGTGAAGTTACCAATCATAACCCCAGCCTTCTCATCACTCCAGGGATCGCCGGCTGCCTGGGATCCCCTGGGGAGGCCAGGGCTGTGCTCCCTGAGAGGGAAGTGGAGGAACCTTCCAGAGCTCCATGGACCCCACAGACCCATCCATTAAGTATGGCGAGTGGGCGGGAAGCCCAGGGGCTAAGACCAGGTGCTGGCAGACCCCAGGGCCAGGGTGGCCTGGACGGGCTCTGGTAGTTCCCACCATGGGCACCCCAGCTCAGGATCTGTGAAACACCCCCAGGCGCATCCATGAGGCTACCCTCCCTGGCCTGCCCCCATCCTTCCTGGTTCCAGACCCTCATGACCGCATCTAAACCAAGACGGGCCACTTGGCCCCACCCCTGATGTCCCTAACAGGAACTGAGAAGGATCCCCGCGTCTCCCTCACCTACATCAGGGACCCCAGAGCTGGCCATCCCTGAATCGACTCCCCACCTGTGAGCCGGACCACAGGCATGTCAACTAGGAATGCTTCGAGTGTCCTCCCAAGCCACCATCCATGGATGGCCTTGCCAACTATCCGCAGTGACCCTTACCTGTCAGAGGACCCAGCCAGTACACCTGGGCATACTCCAGCAGGGTGGACCCCGAGCACTGGAAGGTGACTGAGGCAGCCAGGGCAGGGTTGAAGAAGGCGGACGTGAAAGGCCCTGCTGTGGAAGGAAACACAGATATTCCTTGTGGAGCCCTGTCGGCAGCCGCCTCTCCTTGGGATAGAGCCCTGTGCCGGGGGCCTGGAGCTCAGCCCATCCTGACCCTTGTGCTGATGGGGACACAGGTGGGAGGGCTGTCAGCCAAGGCCAGCTCCACAGGATCAGGGAGCAGCCAGGACAAGAGTCTTTCCACGAACATCTACCACCCATCCCAACCACTCGGCCCTGATGAACTCTCCTCTCCCACCACTTTCCCCGCTACCCGCCTGTGGGAGGTTGTCCTTGAGAGAAAGGGGGACAGAGACAGAGATGGAGAGAGAGAGACAGAGATGGTAAGATGGGGAGACAGACAAGGGCAGAGACGGAGCAACAGCAGTGAAGGGCTGAGCCCAGAGAGGAAGCAAGAGAAGGGAGGAGGGATGGGGAGGACAAGGAGACATGGAGAGAGCACGAGCATCCCTTCACCCTGGACCGGGTATACCACTGTCAAGGAGCAGCGGCCTCAAGTGGGCCATGTAGGGCCTAAAGCTGGTGGTAGAGACCAGGATCTGGGAGCGGCGTCCTGGATGGCTGCGGGGCTGAATCAGGAGCTTCCCGTGTCTCCCCAGGGCTGGAGCCCAGGCAGTCTGGACACAGAGCCTTGCTGGCAAGTCTCTGCTCACCTGTGCCTCAGTTTCCTCACCTGTACGTGGGCTCTAGCGGTACCTTCCTGGGCACACAGTGTCTGTCCTGTGCCAGAATGTGGATAATGTCTCAGGAAGTCAGCCCTCAGTGCTGGTTTCTTCCCTACTGGGTCTAGCCTGCCCCAAATGCACACGTGGGCTTCCAGTTGTAGCCCTAGGCCTGAGCAAGCGTGAGGCACCCACTGAGTGACCTGCAGCACGTCCCACAGCACACCCTTCCCAGGGAGCCCATTCCCAGCCTCCTGTCCCTCCCAGCACACCAGTCCTCTGGGGTGGAGAAGGCATCCATGCGTGGAGAGCCCTCCTAGTAGAGCAGATCCCACAGACAGAACTATGGTGGAGTCCCTTGGGGATTTAACAACAGCCCCAACCTGACACCTTAAGTTCTGGCCCAGCTCCATCCCCATGTCCAGGGATAGCTGCGACGTGAGGTCAGCAGCCTGGACATCCTGCAGCTGAGCTCAGCTCTCCGCTTCTCCAGTGAGGTGGGAAGGACAGGTGGTGTCCATGGTGGCTGAACAACCCCAGGAGAGCTTGGTCCAGAGGCCGAGGACCCAGGCATAGGCATGGAGAATGGGAGGATCAGAGGATGGGAAGATGGGAGGATGGGGGGGATGGGAAGAGGATGGGAGGAGGAGAGGAGGATGGGAGGAAGATGGGAGGAGGATGAGAGGATGAATGGGAAGATGGAAGGATGGGAGGAGGATGGGAGGATGGGAAGAGGATGGGAGGAGGATGGGAGGATGGGAGGAAGATGGGAGGATGGGGAATGATGGGAGGAGATTGGAAGGATGGAAGGATGGGGGAGGATGGGAGGATGGGGGGAGGATGGGAGAGAATGGGAGGAGGATAGGAGGATGGGAGGATGGGAGGAGGATAGGAAGAGGATGGGGTATGATGGGAGGATGGATGGGGATGGGAGGATGGGGGGATGATGGGAGGATGCTGCCTTCTCTGGAGACATTTGGAGCCACTTGGGAAGGGATGGAGAGGGGAGGAAGAAACAGCAGGACCTGGGACTCTTGGAAAGGGCAGCAGAGGACTCCAGAGCTTCCAGACCAGAAGGTGGGCTGGGCCTTAAAGAAATGGCATGGGCAACCCACCTGCCCCGGCTGCAGACCTCCTGACATGGACAGGAACATTTCGGAGCATGGAGCAGCGCAGCTGGGAAGGAAGGCGCTGACCAGGGCTGAGGGTCCCACCCTAGTGCACTATGTCCAGTCCTACTGACCCCCATTCTGCCACCACCAAGTTCCCAGAAGAGGGCTGTCCACTGTCCCTGGGGGCCAGCGGTCCCCCTCAGCTGCCGCCTCTGTCCTGGGTGTCCAGACAGATGCAAAAGCTCTGACATGTCCCAGGAAGCGCAGCCAGGTCCTACCTGTGTAGGCCATGAAGGTGACCAGCAGGGCCGTGAGGGGTACCCTGTAGACAGGCAGAGTGTTCCGGAAGCGGAGGAGGCTCAGGTGGAAGAAGAAGGCACAGGCGCCTTCCACCAGCATGCCATGGGGCACGGATGTGCGCAGTGCTGAGCTGCAGTGTGCATCCATGAGGCTCTGGAGGACATGCAGGTCGCTGAGCTCCCAGGCCCAGTAGCGCCGGGTCAGCACACGGGCCACCTGCATGCCCAGCCCCTGGGCCACCAGCGCCAGCAGCGTGCAGGGCACAGAGGCCTCGGCCAGGAGCAGTTCCTGCAGGGACACGGTGGGGTTGGCTGCTGCCCCATCGCAGGTTGCCCCGTGCGCCAGCAGGAGCAGGAAGAGCAACGTCAGCAGCAGGTCGGGGCCGAAGCCCCCCGCCCAGGGGCCCAGCTCCACCAATACCCGCATCTCCAGGCAGCAGGCCCCCAGCTGGGCAGCCCCCACCACCTCCCGGGCGAAGCTGGCGTAGGTGCCCTCCGGGAGCAGAGCCTTGGACAGCCTCCTGGCTGCCTGGCAGAGGGCGAAGGTGGCGAAGAAGAAGGAGAGGGACACGTTCAGACCGGCCATTGGCCTGGGGGCTCCCTGAGGAGCAGGACCCAGCAGGACGCCTGAGCTGACGTGGCAGGGCCCGGCCCAGCCCCAGCCCCAAGGACAGGGGAGCTGTGGGAGACGCCACCTGGGCGGACAGCCCTGCGAATGCCGCACCTGTGCCCCTACCTCCTGCCACACCTGTTGCTGGCCTGGGAGCCGAACCGGGAACTTCCACAGCAGATGCCCCGTCGCCAGGCGTCCTCCCTGGGGCAAGAGACACACCAGGCCCCTGCCTGCCCAGCTGCAGGGACTGGACACGGGCCAGAACTTCAAAGCCACCACTGGAGCTCCATGACTCAGCCCCTGGGGCTCTTGGCTCCTGGGATGCAGCTGGACAGCTCCCCGCACCTGCGCTCTGTCCCCCACAACCCCCCCCCCAAGGCAGGTGAGGATCTCCGGCTCTGCCGTGTTGTGGGCAGCTGTCTGCTGGGCCGGGCCTTCCCATTCGAGGGAGGGAGGGAGCCCTGGGTGCTCCGGCCTGGCTGTTGGGGACGCCTCGGGGAGCTGAACCTGCAGAGGCGGCCCCACCACACCACACACGTTAGTTTTTCTGACTGGCAATAGAGACAAATAAAAATGCATCTCTAAGTGAACAGCTCAGGTGTCTCCTGACAGACGCACAAATGCGTTGGCCTTGGAAAAAAAGACCCGTTCCCAGTTCCCTCCGTGAGCAGTGATTCCCTGTGCACAGACCTCCTGGGGACACCCTGTGGGGCATGGCTCTTGAGGGCAGAGACACCGTCAGAGACTGTCCCCAACACTGACCAGGCTTCAGGGACACAAGCCTAGGGGTCGTGGTCTCAGGGCCTGGAGGTCTGTGGCACACCACAGTGACTGCAGTCTGCTCAGGGAAGAGCAGACATCAAGCAGCTACACTGGGTCGTCAAGGGCAGCCAAGCCCTGGTGGAGGGGTCATATGGGCCCAGGGAAATGGCTGAAGACAGCACAGAGGTCACTCCGGGAAAGGGTGTGGGGGGGGGATCTTGCAAGGGGAAGGGGCTGCCAGGCTGGGGAGGGCCTTGTGCCCTGAGCCCCATCCCCCAGGACTGGGAGGAGAGAGGGAAAGAGGCTGGGAGAGGTGTGGCACTGCCAGGGGAGGGAAGAGAAGGGAAGGGAGCAGAGGGGAGGGGAGGGGAGAGAGCCGCTGGGTGCAGCACCGCCAAGGGCCACAGGGGGCCAGCCTGAGGCGGTGGGCGAAGTGAGGTGCTGAGATAGCTGTTGGGGACAGTTGCCTCATCCCTCTCCCCCGTGTCCCAATGCCTGAGGCCTACAGTTGGCCGGGTAGAGCCATTGGATGTAGGCTCTGAACACAGTGGCTGGGCTCTGCATGGCAAAGACCCCACTGTCTAGACACCACCAGGGGTATAGGAGACACCTCTGCCCCTCCTACCTTCACCTGTGCCACCGGGAGGACCCCCCACGGCCGGCAGCAGACCCTGACTTCTGCCCTGCACCCCTTCCCCATCTTATTGTCCACCCTGCCCCTCAGGAGAAGGTGGGAGCACCCATCAAAGTCCTCTGCCTTTCCTTCCAAGGAGTCAGCTGAACACAGCTGCTGGAGAAGGTGCAGAGTAGGACGTCACAAAGAGGAGGGGTTCCTGTGAGCGCCTGACCCCTGAGGGGGCCTGACAGCTGGGGGACTGTGGCAAAAGTCCCGGCCGTGCCCCAGTGGTCCTATCATCTGCAGCCTTGCAGGATGGCCTTGCAGGATGGCCCAGCAGGCCCCTGTGATGCGAGCAGTGCTCCTGCTCTGGACCCCAGGCCACTGGGAGCGGGCTGGGCACGTTTACAAGGAAGCCTAAGGGGAGATCCATCTTTTCCAGGAGAACCATCTTTCACCTCCCCTGTCCCTCTGCCTCCCTGATTGTCCCTTGGTTTGTACTGTTCCAGCCCCCAGGGATCTCCCTCCGCTTTGTGCAGGTGGGAGACTGAGGTGCAGGAGAGAGGGTCCGAAGCATGATCTCAAGGTCCAGAATGTTCCCAGAGGTGGGGAAGGTGTCTGGGCCCTGGGGGACAAGGGCGAGTTTAACCCCAAGAGAAAATCCACCTGCTGCTCCTCCTGGAAGGCAGATAACCATCCAGACTCCGGCCCAGCGGTGGGGGGGCTGGGGATGGGGTGGGGGATGTAGGGGGCGGGAGATCCATCCCACCCTCCTCCACAACCTTGGCCCTCTCAGAGGTAGGGGCAAGCCATGGAGACCCGGAGTCTGGAAGCAGAGAAGCGGGGGCTCCCTCAGAGAGCACACAGTCACCCCCTTCCACTCCCCCGCAGGTGGGGCCCAGCCCAGTGAGAACACAGGGATGTGGTTTCAGACACAACAACTGTGTCTCCGCGAACACGCGAGCCTCCCAGCTAGAGTGCGGCAGTGCCTCATGCTGGGTGATCAAGGGAACTGATTTCATAATTCCATGTACTTTGTAACTTTCAATGAAAACTTAGATAAAGCGGGTCCTAGGAGCGCCCTTCCGTGCCGTGCAACAGAGGGACAGAGCCAGAAAACTGAGGCCATTGCGGAGAGGGACAGTCCACACCCAGGCCTCCTGCTGAGCCCACCGCTGGCCGGGGCACCCACTCCTTGGATATCTGTTGTCACGGCGTTCTCACAGGCCGTCGCATGCCTTGGTCACACTGCTGAGTCTGGCGGCCCCGTGTGGGCCTGTGGGCTGCGCTCGTTCCTTCTAACTGCTGGATGGAGGTCCATTTTGTGGAAAAACCGTAGCTCGTCCATCCACTTTCCTGGTGACCAACTTCAGGTGTTCTTGGTTTCTGCCTACCATGAAGCAAGCTGTCGAGAGCACTTTCACACAAGTCTTCACAGACACACGGCCAGAGTGCTCGGGCCAAGGGCAGGGGATGGCTTAGCTCCCCAAGGTGGCGGTGGCCCAGGACCCCAGGGTGGAGGTGTGGGTAACACACAGTATCTTCAGCAGTTGGGCCGTGAAGCCTGAAGCACGGCTTCTGCCCAATGCTCATTTCTCCCTGTGGCCCCCGGCTGCATCTCCCCAACGGCTACTGAATATGGCCACATTCTGCTCCTCTGTATTTTATTCCAACTTTTTCTGATTGAATTCTAATGATTTTTCACATATTCCGTATATACTCTGGATAAAGCCCCTTGTCCTGTAATTGTTTCACATGTATTTTCATCCAATTCCATTTTCTTTTTTTTTTTTAAGATTTTATTTATTTGAGAGAGAGAGCAAGAGTGAGGGGGGAGGGGCTAAGGGGAAGGGGAGGGGCTCAGGGGGAGGTGCGAGGCAGGCTCCCTGCTAAGCAGGGAGCCCGATGTGGGGTTTGATCCCAGGACCCCGGGATCATGACCTGAGCCAAAGGCAGAGGCTTCACCGACTGAGCCCCACCAGGCGCCTTTCAATTCCGTTTTCTTAATGATTGATGTCTTTTGAGAAGTACTTCTAGAAGTTTTACAGTCCATGTTTCACAGTTAGGTCTAAAGTCTATTTTGACTTAAATTCTTAACTTCTGTGAAAGTATAAGATGGCTTTGTTTGTTTTTTGCACTTAGGCGCCCCATGGCTCCGGCCCGTTGTTACAAAGATGGTCCTCCTCCCATGGAGCTGCCATTGCTCCTTTGTCAACACCGGCTGACTCTGTCTGCGCGGCTCTATTCCACTCTATCAATCTGTCTGTTCTTTCACCAAAACCGTGCTGTCCTGATTTTTGAGAGCTTATCTAAGACTTGTAGTCAGGTAATAGGAGTCCTGCTACGTTGTTCTTAGGTACGGGGCAGGCTATTCCGAGTCTTTTTTTTTTTTTTTGCCTTTTCCTATCAATTTTAGGATCAGTTGGTCAATATCTGAATAGTTCTCTGGGATTTTGATTGGGAATGCATTGAGTCTATGGCTCCAATTGGGAAAAGTTCACATCTTAGCTATCCTGAGACTTCCAGTCCAGAAACACAGAATGCTCCCCATTTATTTAGGTCGTCTTTGATGCCTTGTGTCAGAATTTTGTAGTGTCCTACGTACAGATTCTGTGTGCTTTCTGTTTGAGCTCTACCGCCTATGTGCTCAAATGCACATGCTCTCTCTCTTTGTCAGTACCACTGTAACGCTGTGTGTGGTTTTTTTTTTTTGAGATTTTATTTATTTATTTGACAGATAGAGAGGTCACAAGTAGGCAGAGAGGCAGGCAGAGAGAGAGAGGAAGAAGCAGGCTCCCCGCCAAGCAGAAAGCCTGATGCGGGGCTCGATCCCAGCACCCTGAGATCATGACCTGAGCCAAAGGCAGAGGATTAACCCTCTGAGACCCCGAGGCGCCCCTACTGGTTTTTTTTTTTTTAAATTTTGAATTTCAATTGTTCATTGCTGGTTAATAGGAAAGCAAGTGACTTTCGTGTACTGTCTCTGAGTCCTGTGACCTTGCTATGAACTCTGCTTAGTTCCAGGAGTTTTGGGGCCAATTCTTTAGGATTTTCTTCAGATGATCTTGTCATCTGCAAAAAAAGACCGTTTTCTCTCTTCCTTCCCCATCTGCGTGCCCCTTCTTCTCTTGTCTTATTGCACCTCGAATTTCTAGGATGGTGTCGAATAGGATTGGTGAGAGGACCTCCTTGCCCTGCTCAGTCAAAGAGGTGAAACCTCCAGTTTGTCACCAGTAAGTATGACTGACATCAGCTGTACGATTTTGACAGATATTCTTTACCTAGTTGAGGAAGCTCCCTTCTATTCCTAGCCTGACCCCTGTCCCCCAAGACTTTGTCATGGAGAAAGCTCTGTGCATATTCTAAAAGGACTACTCTTCTGTTCCTCCTGATAGAGACACGAGGGGATTTTTCTTCTCTCCTCAGGGAGAACTTCGTGGGATCCTTCCGATAAAAACCACAGGAATGTGAGGGGCCCCTAAGCCCGAGCCCCAGGAGTTCCTCACCTCCAGCTGGGCCACACTCGGCCTCCAGCAATGCAGAGTCAATGCCGCCATCCCAGTGTTCCCACACACCCTGGACCCAGCGGCTTCTGCACCCACAAGCAGCTCTCAGATGGGGCTGTCTGCTCTCCTTGCTCTCGATTCTGGGTGACGTTCAGCCCGGTGACCTCAGTTCTCTGATGGGTGTGAGAAAACTTTTCTTCTGGTTTTATTCAGCTTTTCCCGTTAGGATGAGGCATGGTAGCTGCTAAGATCTCTACAGTCTGAGTTGATGACCTAATGTTTTCGACATTTAGGAACATCAGAATCTATAAGGAGACTCTTGGATGTCTCTTCCTCAGATTCCCTTTACTCTTATCCTGCAGTTTATTTGTTGAAGAACTGAGGTCATTTTCACATGAATTTTACCACGTTCTGGATGTTTTGAGGCAAATTTATGCTCAAAGACAGATCCCTGTCTTTGCCAATAATTTATTTAACACAGGACCACTGTGGGAATTATAATTTAGAGTGATGGTAGTTTCCAAGCCAATAGCACACAGAATAATGTCTCCTGATGAACCAATAAGTAACATTCTCCAGACAAGTTGATTGATCACACGGTTGTCCCAGGCAGAGGGGAGAGGACAGAATGAAATCCAACTGAGTTGAGAGCTACCTTCCCGCGGATGGGTTCTCGGAAGAGGCGGCTTAGCCAGAGAGAGTGGATGTCCACGCAGGCATGAAGCCCAGGTCCCCTGTGGCGAGCACACTATAAGGGAATGCCGGTGTCAGGAAGGAAGGAAGGAAGAAGCTCCGTCTTGGGTGTTGCCACCACTGCCGCCAGTTGCCTCACCGTGCAGGACTGTGCCCCGGTCTCGGGAGAGCACTTTAGATCAGCAAAGATGGCCTCGCCAGACCGAAGGCTCGCGGCCGGTCCTCACAAGCTCTGATATTTGCAGTTTAAACGCCCACCTGCGGTTGCCCCTCTTCCCTATGTGCCCACCCGGATTTGCGACTGACCGTCTGCAACGTGAACACCTTCACCCCGAGATCAGAACAACCTTGCCAGGGTCGCACTCAAGGGGCCCTGGGGTCCTCACAAATGCCCCCCACACCCTGGATCTTGGTGCTCGATCGCAGCCCCCTGGGGTCCTCCTCGGCTCATCCAGAAACCCGATCGTCAACTGTTCTCGTTCATTTGCCCTGTACTGTGTGGCCCCATGACGAGGTAGACATTGTCCAAATACCTTGGATTTCCAGCCAGCAGTTCTTGGTGGAACATTTCTCTATCGAAACACCACTGTTGTCTCTCCTGACTGAAGCAGGATGTTTGGTCCATTTCCAGTTGGCATCGCTAAGGACCAATTTGCACAGAAGTCTCTTATCCGAGTATTTATGTTTTTCTTGTCCAACTGCTCTTTGTGCCCTTACTTTTCATTTCTTCTGATTGATCACGTATGTTTTTATCGTCCCATTGGTCTTTTCTACGGCCTTATTGGTTAAAAGTGTAGTTAGCCGTGGGCATTACATTTTGTCAGCTGCTTGTTCTATATCCACAGAGAGAATGATTTTTTGTTTAATATGATGACTCACTGGATTCATTTTTTGAACCAACCTTGCCTTCTCAGGACAAACTCCGCTTGGTCATGACAGTATTATCCTTTTTATGCATCATTAGCTTCCATTTAGTGAAAGATTTGAAAATACTTATTTTCTATGTGGATGTAGCCTAATGGTCTGTAGTTTCATCTCCTTGTAATACCTTCGTCTGGTTCAGGTAGGGGGTAATGCTGACCACATGGAAAGCTTGGGGCTGCCCGGCACGCCCAAGGGTGCGTGAGTGACGTGTGTGGGTGTGGCCAGTGACCAAGGGACACAGGTGGGCTCTCTCACGATAAACATCATCTTGTCCCTCACACCCCTTGGGCTCTCGGCAACCCCCCACCCTGCCTCCCCACCGTGAGCAGTGGGTGCTGTCTCTGGGCAATGCTGGACATCTGGCCCCAGCGGCCATTTCCAGCCCCATCCAACAGACTTCACACACAAATAAAGCCACTGTGGAGGCCCGCAGGTCTGGTGTTGCATAAGGAGCCACATTTATTTCTTAATTGGACAGAATCTTAAGTGCACACACACAGTACAGGAGCCTAGAGCCTAACACTCGGGTTTAGGACGTCAGGGAACTAGAGTCGTTACATCGGGATGGTGGCTACAGCGCGGGGGCCCAGGGTGTGCCACAACCACATATGTACAAGCTACGGGAAGCTGAGGGGACGGCTAGCGGCAGGAAGCGCAGGCCCACAGGAAGCCACAGCCTCTGCTGATCCCGGGGATAAGAGGAGGGCGCCTTCTGGAGTCCTGCGCGGGAGGGAGCTGACAGAGGACCAGCAGCTTGACCCCGCTCTCACCTGGACCGGCTGCATTCAGGAACTCACCCCGAGTGTTCGCTACACCTGCCCCTCAGGGAGGGCCCCTCACTGCAGCCCCCCGGGGACCGGGAGCATGTGTGTGTGTGTGTGCGATGGGTGAATGGGACACGGGCACTGAAGGAGTGATGACTTGGAACAAACTCAGGAGCCTCTCAGCTACCTCCCGGGGACTGGCCTGGACACAATGGAGCCCAGCGCCCCCCCTTCCTGGGCTCACCCTCCCCTGGAGGAGGCAGAGAGCTTCTCTCGGGGAGGATGGCTGTCCCTCAAACCAAAATGAGTGGCATCAAGCGGTAAAACAAAAAACCTCCCAGAGACGTGGCTTTCTGGATTTTTCGTTTCTCCCCACTTAGTGGGAAATTGTCAGGTCTGACCTTCCTCTCTGCACCCACAATGGGCAGACCCTCAGGGGCCCCCAGATCAGCCCCCCGGGGTCACAGAGGTGAAGCCTACATCCCAGTTTGCTAAATGCTTGGCTCCCTAATGTGACATGTGGGTAGCTTCTGGCAAGGGCAACGTGAAGAGACCAGCTTTTCTGCCTCGGATTTCTCTCCCCAGCACTCCGAGGGTCTGGCTGTGACAACAGGGCCAGGGCTCCCAGCAACTACCAAGGGGCATCAGGCCAAAATTAAACAGTCCTTGAAGAACCTCCATGGCTGTGGAGGCTCCCGAATTTAGGGTGGTTCCCAGAAACCCTCGCGCAGGCCCCCTTCCTTCAGCCCGCCCCACGAGGCAGGTGCTCTGCAGGTTGGCTGGCCTCAGACACCTGCGTCCTGGGCGCGAGCGCCTCAGACCCTCCAAGGCCACAGCTGCAGGCTGGCTGACCTGAGTGGGCTGTAGCCAGGGCCCAGCACCTCTAGGCTCCCTGCGGGCACGCGGGGCTCCTGGGAACCAGCTCACCTTAGCACAGCTCCTGCCCTCTGTGGTCCTCCTCCCTGCCCTCCAGGCCCTCGTAAAAGCCAAAAAAGTGCTGCTCTGGACCATGCCGCACCCCTGCTCTCTGCGTCCCAGCCTGGGAACATCTGGTTTCTGGATGACGTGTGATTTCAGTCTGAGATGGGAGCACTCATCCGGGGCCTCCAAGGAAGGCTACAGAGCCCTGTGCCTTGCAGATGTGGCCTCCCAAGGACGCGCGTCTTAGTGAAGTAGCTACTACTCCAGGGGTGCCTCCTAAGCACTGGTGGTGGGGGGGAGCAGAGAGCAAAAGGGGCCACTGAGGCACTGCCTGGGGCTGGGGGTGGAGAAGGCACGCTGGCCTCTCTGCTTCTGGTCGGGCTGGGGCGGCTGGGGTGGCTGGCGGGCCACACCCCACTGCCAGTGGCCGCTCAGGTCAGGTGCCCACCAACCTAGTCCCACGTCCGAGGCAGCGCTGAAGGGGCCTGAATAACTTTCCCCAAGGAGCGCCCCCGACTGGAACCTTCTCACCCGGTGTGGGAGCCGACCCCACACATCCCTGTTGGAACGCAGCTATACACCCTCCCAGCCTCGGTGCACAGAATGTACACTGGGTCTACATGTCACATGGGAGTCTATCGGGGATGGCCCGGGCTGGATGGGGCAGGCTTTGGAACCCCTGACCAGGTGTGACACGGTAATCCAAACTGGGTGAAGATGTGAGGGGTCTGTGAGCCACGCCCCGCAGGGCCTGTAAAGACAGCAGAGAACAGTGTGGACAGACTGGCCGGCTGCGAACTTGGGCCCGGAACCCCTTGAACTCTGAATAAAACCTGCTTTCAGGGGGCCATGGCAAGGACAGGGGTTTTGTGGTTTGGTTGCTGTTTTTCCTTGAGTTGGAAGGAGGCCAACTGGGTGTGGGAACAGGTCATTGAAGACCCCCGGGCCCTGTGGTCTCTTTGACGTGTTTCTGGTCTGGGTGTGATGCCTGACCAGACTCTCAGCCTGGGGCTGACCCTTGCCCTGTGGGGGCTGGGCCTCGGGTGTAGTGTCTGCACAGAGAAGGAAGTAGATCTTGGAACAAGAGCACCCAACAGCACAAGGACAGCCCCTGGGTGCAGGACAGGAGCACCTCCCTGAGGACAGTGGCCGGCCGGCTGCCCTCACCTGACCCCGGGACTCTCAGAAACTCTTCTCTTGGGGTAAGGGGGGAGGTCACACACTTTCTTCCCAGGAACGACCTGGAGCTCACCCGATTTCTCACCGCAGCTGCAGAAGCGGCACCTGAACCCCTCGCTGCCCGGACCACCTTGAACCCCAGCCACCTGCACCCCAGCGGCCAGGACACACGACGCCAGCTGCAGTCCTGGCCGGGAGAGCCCCACAGGCCAGGGGCCTGTCTGCCCGGTCTCCCTCTGCTCCACATGCTCCCAGGGAGAAGCTGTATCTCCGAGGCCGTTGTCCCAGTGATAGGATGCCACCTCCTGCTGGAAGACTGCACACCCCCCTCCGCGCAGCTCAGGGGGCAGGCACCAAATCCCCTGACACTCACACTCCCCCCACCCGGAATGAAGGCCTGCCCTCCCATGCGACTGGGGAGAAGCCCCCGCTCGGGCCTGGCCAGGCGTGCCCCATGGTGCCAACCAGGAGGCGCCTGGCCTGTGCGGACACCCGTTCACCATGGCCTTCCCTATGAGCCCTGGGGGATGTGAGTGGGAGCAAGCGGGGGACAGGGTCCATCTGAATCCTACAGGTCTATGTGAAGGCATTAGAAATAAATACTTATAAATAGAACACAGTCTTATAGTTAATTTCTGAGTGGACCGTTTCAATGTCACTAACTAATGTATATTAATTATAAGTCTGTCTATGCTTAAAAAAATATTAGAACGGCAGCGATGCCCCTGTGGCTTGTGCCCTCTGCCTTTCCAGCACCTCCCAGCTCTTCCCACCCAGGGCACGCTTGGAAAGACCAAAGAACAAACACGGCCTCTGCTGGGAGCAGGACAGGTCGTATGGTGCAGGTCCCCGGGCCAGAGGTGGCGCTCATGGGGCCCGATGCTGTCCCCAAGAGGGAACTCGCTGGTTGGCTGGTAGGGGCAGGCTGGGCGCGGTGACATGATGGGTGGTGATGAGGGCTGGGGGGGCCGGCCTGTGGCTGTCCGGGAGGGCTCCAGCTCACACCCTCATCTGGGCAGACCGCCTTCTGGAGAGCTTGGACCTGTGGGAGGGTGGGGAGACATGCCACGGTCGGGATGCCATCTTCCACGTAGCTGACATCCCCTCTGCTTCCCCTCACCCGCAGACCAGCTCCTGTCCCTGGGACTCAGCCCCCTGCCTTCTGGAAGGGTGGGGTGTAGGGGAGCGGGGCTCCCCTGAGCCCGTGTGTTGTGTTTCCAGCCACACAAGGACGGCCCCCCAGTACAGCACTTTACCAGCAGCAACAGCCAAACAACCATTAAGGTCCTCAAAACCTGCTCCCACGCCCAAGGAGCAGGGCAGGCACTGCCGAGAGAGCCCATACCGTATGGTGCCGGCCAGGAGAGGGTTGAAGGCATACAGCCAGTCGTGCATGTCCTTGTCACTGTTGGCCTGCAGCAGGATGCCGCGGTGCTCCGTGCACACAGCGAACGTGTTGGGCGTCTGCGAAGGCAGGAGGCCGTGAAAAGGCGCAAGGCCTCCCCACCATCCCGGTCAGCATGCAGGGTCGTGCTCCCCGGGGCCCGGCTGGAGCAGCTCGGGGGGGTGCAGGACACGGGAGAGAAGACCCCCAGGAGAGAGCTGGGAAGGCTGTCCCACTCTCTGTGGCCTGCACAGCCCATTTGGACGCAGACAGGTGTGGCCTCCTAACAGAAGGGTCTGCGGTCAGGACACCCTGTCTCTCGCACGCCCCAGGGCAACTTTGCCACTGCTCTGTGCCCCCCGAAGACAAGTTTACCCCCACAAACGAGGTTCCTTCCCCTTGACATGGCTCAGCTGCTGGGCCTGGCCTCCTCTGCTAAAGGCTGAGCTGTTGTGGTGGGGGACAGTGTGGGGAGGCAGGCTGAGATTGTGTCCCCAAAGCCCACCAGAGGGAATCAAAGATCAGCCAGCGGGCACTGAGGCTGCCAGCGGAAGGGGTTGAGGTCCCCGGCACACACATCCAGCGCCACTGCTGACTCGGAGAGGAGAAAAGCCAGGGGACAGGAAGGCCGGACTCCCAGGCCCACTACATGACCTACCCCATGGGGCTGGGTGGCCCCAGGAGAAGGGGACTGGGTATTGACTTCTCCTGAATGGGAGTGGATCAATGCCTGCTCCCCCGCCCCTACAGGACCACAGCCCATCACGGCTGGTTGTCATGGGATGAGGAGCCCCACGGGTGGGCAGAGGGGACCCCCAACCTGAGAGGCAGAGGGATGCTGTGCGAGACAGAACACTAGGGCCATGGTCTGGCAGCTAGCCGGAATAGGGCCCACCGGGAACTAGGCCCAGCCCCCTCCCGAGCCCTGCTGGAGGCTTGCAGCCTCGACCTGCCAGGACTCCCATCCCGTCTCCCGGGCCGCACCTTGAGCATGGCCTGCTGGTCCTCGCTGTACTCCACCTGGGCAGTGGACAGGTTGAGCACGAACCTCTCCACGGAGTCCTTGTCGCTGTTGTATAGGTAGGCATAGGGACGTCGTACGACCACAAAGCGCTTGGCCCAACCTGCCGTGTGCGGCTCCAGGAAGTGCAGGTAGCCCTTCTTCGACACGATGGGGCTGCAGGGCAGGGACAGCTGCTGGCTCCTGCGCTCCTGGCCCAGGGGGCGGGGTGTCTCTACGTGGGCACCCAACCCACCACCAGGCCCCTGGCAGTACTGGCCACTGGGAAGGTCAGACAGGGGCCCCCAAGAACGGCCAGGGCGGAAGTGCTGGGAGATGCCTGGCAGAACCCCAACCTGGGAGGTCGGAGACCAGAACCACCAGTTCTGAGCTTCAGTTTCCCCATCTGTACAACAGAGAAAGTGAAATAGAGCGGACACTGCCCCAAGCAGTCATTCCCTGTCACGTGAGCGTGAGCCATAGAGTGTGGCCTTCTTGGAGCTGCACAGGTGTCAGACTAGTGACGCACAGATGCACAGAAACTGCAGTTCTGCAGGGGCACCCATCGGGTCCCCTGCCCCGGGCCTGGCCCTGGTCCAGCCTCCTCTCTGTGCTGTCTGCTCTTTCTCTGCCACTGCCCAAGGTCAGGGTGCCCAGCCTGTCTCCCTCGCATGGAGCTGTGGGGACAAAGCTGGCTGGGTGGGGCCTCAGAAGCACCCCCGTTTGGGGGCCCCCCACATACCTGACCCGGATCTCCTGGATGTCAGGAACCAGCAGGCGCTGGGGCTCCTTGTCTACCTCTGTTGCCCGAGCTGGGGAGGGAAGCTTCTTCGAATCTGCCTCTGGCACAGGCTCGGGTTCTGGGCTGGCCGGCCGGGAGCAGGGCTGAGGGGTCCTGGAAAACAAAGCCAAGCCTCTGCCTTCCTGCAAGGAGATGCCCTGGCCAGGCCGGGCCACCATCTTGGCCCGGGCTTCCTCCCACCCCCTGCATCGCCCCCTCAGGATGCTGTGGGTACCTCTCAAGATCTGTCCACCCAGACACGCCCACAGCTGGGGCTAGAAGGCCTAGGCCACCCGATTCCAGGGCTGCGCCAGGGTGCCCTGCCCCTGTCCCATGGCACCTTCTGTCCCCCACTCTCATGAAAGCAGCCCCTCTCCCCAGATGGCCTGCGGAGCCCAGGCTGTCATGTCTTCAGGGGCCCTCCGCACTGGGGCCTGCCAGGTCCAAAAAGCCTGACCCACGGCCAGGAAGGCCCATCTCCGGGGAGGCCCAGAGGGCTTGGATGAAATGTGGACACCTTGAGGGATATAAAATGTAAGGGCTCAGGTGTGGGCGGTGCTAGCATGGCTGGGGGGGCGGGAGAGATGGCCGGGCATTGCAGCCACTGCCACAGGGATCACCTATCCTACTGAGTATTGTGTGAGCCCATCCCCCTGAAAACAGTTTTTGGTTTTGTGCCATTTGATCCATTCCCGGCATTAATCCCCATGACACTGGAAATCAGTGCTTCAGCAGAAAACGTCCTCGGGAGAGTCAGATGACTGGAGAGCAGCTAGGGGCCGTGCCGGCCAGGGCGCAGGGTGGACCCCTTCCCCCACCCCCACCCTGACCAGCTGTGTGCGGCCCTCCCGGGTCACTGTTGCCCCACCCCGTCCCCATACTCTGCACCAGAGCGGCAGCCACACCGTCCTTGGCGGGTTTGTGGCGCTGCCAACTTCTTCAGGGTCCGCACTCACCTTAGCTCTGCGGCTCCATACCGCCCTTCAACCAGAGAGGGGCAGGTGGAGGAGGGCGTGAGCGTGGCCGCGCCCAGAGGTGACATGGATGGGTCCCGGAGCAGGGTGACAGACATCTCGGAGAGCTGTGGAGGAGAGCGAGCCTTTCGTGGGGCAGACGGGGGGTGGATGCCCCCGCAGTGGCAAATTCCTGCACCTCGGCTCATGTTTTACCTCCATTTAGGGCACCCCTCACTCCAATGGCAGGCCAGACCCCCTTCCCAGCCTCCCTCGAAACTCTCCCAGACCCATGAGGCCCTGGCCTGCCCTTCCCCGGGCTGTGGGCTCTGTCTGGCCTCAGGAGGGACTTGTAACAGCTGCACTCCAAGGAGGGATCAGGGACCACAGCGGGGTCAGAGAAGGCTCTGCCAACGTGCAGTCTTGGAGCCCCGACTGTAGGATGGGCAATCCAGGAGCCTCAGGGAGAGGCCCTTCCAGGCAGAAGGTGAGGCTAGTGCAAAACAGGAAGGCCAGGCTGCAAGGGGGCTGTGCATAGTGGGCTCTGTGCCAGGGTGGGCGAGGCGGCATGAGTGGCCCTCTGGTAGGGGAAAACAGCTCCAGGGCTGGGGCCCGAGCACCCAGGACAGAGGCAGCTGAGGGCCAGGCTGGAGGCAGCAGGGAGGGTCCTGGGTGGGCCTAACCCTGGTTCGCCCTGAAGGCCCCAGAGCTCCACGGACCCCACACACAGACCAGACCAGGCCCTTGGCTAGGAAGTGCTCCTTTGGGCTGTGAGAGTATGTTTCTAAGAAAACCCTTATTTCCTTCTCTGGACAGGGGTGAGAACTGCTCTTGGAGACGAAAGCCCTGTGGACAGCCCCTTGCTGCCTACCTTGCTCTCACTGGCGCTGACGCAGACGTGGCTATGGGTGTACTCTCTGTTGAACGTGTGCGTGAGGAGGCGTAAACACTGTAATGAGAGCAAATGTCCAGTTGGGGGTGGTGCCCCGGACCTGGCTCGACCGCAGTACGGCCCCTGGATGTGGAGGACTGGCTAAAGGCCTGGACACAGCGGCTACAGCCTCCAAGGTGATGGGTGAGCCAGGGAAGCCTCTGGGAGCAGGCCCCGAACCCAGGGCAAAGATGGGGGAGCAGCATTGCCCAGCCTAAGAGGTCTTCCCAGTGGTCCATCAAGCTGCCCAAAGAGCCAGCTCTGGAGAGAGGGGATGAGCTCCCCATCAGCACAGGTATTCAAGGAAGCAGATCATTGTTTGGGGGAAGAAGCTGTAAAAGGCTGCCAAATTCCAACATATGTGGAGTGAGGGGCAGGCAAAGGGCCTCTATGGACCCTCCTTGTCCCAGCTCCTGCCCTAATAGGACAAGGCTGAGTCCCCAGAGCCCTGCAGGGACCACAGTCAGGGCAGTGCTGCCTGAGCTACCTTGACGGCCAGCTCCCGCTGCCTCTCGTTGGGAGCCTCCACAGGGGACGGCCGGCCCTCAGCAGAGAGTGGGGAGGAGGGGCTGGATGAGCCGTGGGACCCAGAGTCCTCACTGGAGGCAGGGGATGGCGCCTCGGGGCCAGGCCGCTGGGTGGTCTCCAGCTTCTCCCGCAGCAGCAGGTAATGCCTGGTCTTCTCCACCTGCAGAAGGCGGGACATGGCTCAGCCGCTGCACCCCAGGGTCATGTGGACCCGAGAGCCCATCCACTGTCTCCCCACGGGCTGTGCTGCTGATGGGACTCGGCCCAGCCACCCGGCCACCCTCCGTCAGGCATCCGCGTCCCCCACGTCTGTGCTCACAGTGAGTGGAGGGACAGTCCACCCCTGCCGCAGCACCCTCCCAGCACCCTGCTTTCCACATGCACCTGTGGCCTGGGCTGTCCGTGCCCACGGCACACGAGCTCACCTCCTGCAGCAGGCTCAGCTTCTCCAGCTCCCATTGGTGGTCCAGGATGAGGCTGTCGCTCCGGGGCCGCCAGCCCGCCAGGTTCTCCTCGCCCCGGACATAGGCCACAGATGTATCCAGCACTCGCCTTCGCCGCCGCTGCATCCCTAGAAAGGGGACCCTGGGCTGGCCACGTTCCCGCCCTGGCTCCAGGCCTTGGGCTTAGGGTGGGGATTTATCCACAGAGGGAGTCTGGTACCCCTGGGAGCGCCCTGCTCACAGAAGTCATCCAGCCCCCAGTGCTGCCTCTACCCTCACTGTCCTCTGGCCTCTTGGGACAACCCCGTAAGTTCAAATGTGAGCACTTGAGTCTCAAAAAGGAGGGCCCCCCAAAATGGCAGTTTAGCTGAGGTGACCTGAGTGACCCCAGAGAACCCCGCTCCCTGCCAAAGTGCCTCCACCCCCGTCAGAGAGAGCAGGGCAGAGGCCTACCTGGGCTGCCTGCATCGGCCACGTGGCACAGGCTGAGCTCATAGACGCCCGTCACGCGGTTGCTGCAGGGAGCAGAGAGAGGACGTGTGGACACCAGGCCCAGCAAGGGCCTGTCCAATGCACACTGGGGACAAGTCCAACTGCATGCCCTGCTGGGTGGCCTTGCATGGGGTCCCTGGACTGCAGCCCATATGGACTGGTTTGTTGGGGAGTCTGCATCCCAGACCCCTCCAGGCCCCATTTTGCTGAGTGCACACTGCCAACCTTGTCGTGGAGGCAGGCCCAGCCGGCAGGCAGTATCCCATCCCCTCTGGGTGACCCCCGGATGCCTGGGTCATAGCCAGCCTGAGGCCACTAAGTCCTGAACCCCACACTCCACCCTCCTGTCTATGCCCCAGGTGTCCTGCACACTGGGGCCCATAAGACAGCGTGGGAAGGAGGTGAGCACAGGAGGCCTAGCACCTGTGGCAGTCTCCGCTTCTGGGACAAAGCCCCCTCCTCACTGCCTTGACCTTCCTGTCCATCACCCCCATACCCCAGGGATGCAAGGACTGGTCAGAGGGCCAGAGGGGATGGCTGGTCCCGGGCCTGACATTCTACTCCCTTGGGTGCTGCCAGCCTCCAGGAGGCAAGAGGTTCTGTCCAGAGTGCACTTTTCCCAACCCAGCCCCCCATCCTGCTGGCATGATCCCCGAGGTCCCTGGGGAGGAGGTCTCCCAGCCATGGGGGTGGAGTTGGGCCCCAGGACCACCCACGAGAGGGTCCCAGGGCAGGGGAACGGTTAGGAGAGTGACTGGTCTACCTTTTCATCTGGGATGGTTTGCAGCAGGCCAGTCATTTGAGCCTCTGCCGGGCACACCCAGCCGCTCCCCATGCAAAGTCCACACAGCAGCACCCCAGCCCCCGCCACCCCCACTATAGGCTCGTCTCTCCCAGCCACTCCCCATGCAGCCCCCCACCACCCCCACTGCAGGCTCGCCTCTCCCAGCTGCTCCCTGTGCAACCCCCCATCACTTCCACCGAAGGCTCACCTCTCCGAGGCCCGCAGGCTCCCACTGCCAAACAGGTTGCGGATGGAGCGTGAAGCAGGCAGCTTGGCATCCCGAGAGTAGAAGACCATGCAGAAGTCCTTGGTGATGACCGCTGGCTGGGTGCAATTCTCCATCTGCCATGGGGCACAGGGCAGGGGCTCAGGCACAGGAGCATCCCCACAGGACCCAGGCACCAGACCCCCTCTAACCATCTTTGGGGGGGCGCACAAGCCACTGGTCGGCAGCCTCAGACCTCCATGGTCCCCTGGCATGGCGCCAGACCCAGGCGGGAGGTCTCTGCTCCCCCCAGCTGATTCCTGGGAGAAAGCCAGGATCCCACCTCCCTGGGCTGCAGGTGGCTGGGTGTTGGTGCCAGGGACCCTGAGGATCCTAGACACAGGCCCCAGCCGCCTGGCCATGGGATCAGGCAACACACTCCCAAAAAGCCTGTGAGGGTCGAAGCAGATCCCAGCTCCGCACCCACGTTCTCCTCTCCGTGACTTCCCTGGGTGCCGACAGGCTGCGTCTCATACAGCTGGCTCTTCTGTTTTCCCAAAGCTCAACAGCACCCCGACAAAGCCCGTGTGCACCGGGGCCTTGCTGGGCAAGAACGGCAGCATCTCCCCAACAAACCAGCATCCCAAGAGGCAGGCAAGTGGGTCCCCATATCATAGCTGGAGTTTCAGGCCCAGAGGGGAGGGGGTGCCTTTACCTCCCTGAGCCTCCTTATTCCTCAATAGTGCCCCCACCTGGCAATATCCCTGCTCTCGGCCTCTCCCCCGCCCTACCACCTCTGTGCTTCACAGGGAGGGTGCAGCCCAAGACTCTGGGGGCGCCCGTTTCCAGCCCACATGGAGCCTGGAAGGAGCCATCCTACAGCCCCAGGGCAAAGCCGCACCCTGCAGTGAGTGGGAGGCAACGTGGAAAGTAAGGGAATGGAACAAGGACTTGACAAGTCCTCGGAGAAGACATAGGGGCATCTGGGCTTGTCCAGGGCCACTGAGCACCCTCCCTGCCCCTTGGCGAGCAGCTCCGGCTGGGGGGACGGCAGCTTCAGGAATCTCTCACCTCGATGTAAGCTGAGACAGTCATGTAGATCTTCTCTCGGTACGGGGTGACCCGGTTGAGCAGGAGAGAGTTGTGCATGGAGCTGTCCCACGCAGCCTCGAACTGGTAGAAGGTCCTGGAAGGAAGCGGAGACAAGGTAAAACATGGCGGCCCACAGGCTGGGCTCATGGGCTGGGGACATGCAGATGGACAGACACAGACAGAGACGTGAGGGCTGCCACAGGGAGAGCAGCCCGGGCGGTGCGGAGAACAGGCTCCTCCTTACTCGGGCTGGAGGGGTTTTCCCCTGTGCATGGATGGGCGGGGCAGCTCACTGCGCTGGCCCTAAGGCAGGAATGGGAGTGGGGGCCAGAGAGGGCTGAGAAGGAAGGGAGGGAGGGAGGCACGTGGGCTGGGACATGGCAACAAAGGGGAAGAGAGGGAGGGAGAAGAGGGGAGGTGGAGGCAGACAGAGGGCTGAGAGATGGGGAGAGGGCAGAATGGGGACCGCCCCCTCCTGCCCTGTCTGAGTAAGGAGGGATCAACCTGCCCGGGTTGGCCAAAACCCTGTGGCCCACCTCCTCCCCTTGGGGGAGGATGCTTGGAGTGGAAGCCGGGGTGGCCCATGGCAGATGGCATCACCACACACCCCCCCACAGCCAGGCTCCTCTCCATTTAGCACTGAGCAGGCAGTGGGCTCTTCCCCCATCCCCATCTCTAACCCCAGAAGAAAGTGAGCAGAGCAGACGCCCGTGGCCCAGAATGCCCTCTGAGGGCAGCATAAGTGGTCCCTAGGAGGCCAGGATGTTAGTCTTCAGTGTCTCCACTCCGGAGCAGGCTGTCCTTGTCAACCGACCGATGGCAGAGCTCCTAGACTCCTATTTAGGCAGGGTGCCCACCTGAGGATCCTCTGTGAGGCAGGGAATTTGCCTCAGTCCAGAGTGTGGCCACTCTGCGAGCCCCGGCCAGCACCACTCAGCACCCAGCCATGCCCCGTTTCCATCCAAGCATCCTCAAAGACACAGGTGAGATACACTTCAGCACAGACTGCGGACAGACAGCGGCACACGCCCCAGCGCAGCCAGACCCCCCCTGGAGAGGCTGGCCCGGCCTGGGAGTACAGACGGCCACCAGGAGGGGCAAGGCCGTGCCAGCGTGCATCCTGTGCCTGCGGCCTCCTGGCTCTCCAGGGCACACTCCAGGGACAGGGGGCAAAGCAGCAGGATGGGGCAGGGCCGCTGTCACACACATACACACACGTCACCAAGGACAACGATCCAGAGGAAGGGCCGTGAGGACAGCGGGGTGACCAGACTGGCGGAGACCGCGGGGAGAAAGGAAATTGAAAAGCAGAAGAGGACAGACCAAGCGAGTGCGGAAGAGAAAAGTGAGCTGTACCTAGTGTCATTTCCGAATGAAATGCTAAAGGTGGAGGCAGCCAGGACACACACGTACACACAGAAGAGATGGACACGTCAGAACGAGCCCCGTCACGTGGCCGGGTACAAGCTAACCCACAGCGAGCGGGGGAGTGCGCCATATCCGCCAGCTGCCCAGGCGGCTCACGGGGCAGCGTCTGGGGCCCTCTCCGACCCCCAGTCCCCGCGTCTGCAGCCAGACCTTTGAGTCTGTGCCCAGCAGGACCAGGCGGGTACCCATGGACCCGTGACCGACCCCTAGAGGGACGCCTCCGTCCCAGGGGCCCCCAAGCACCCTAGTCCCTGTGGGCCAGACCCTCAGGGAGAGCCAGAGGTCCAATGCAGCCCAGACCGGACAAATGCCGTGGCACAGCTGTGTGACCTCTGGCTATCACCAGACACCTCTGTACCCTGCTTCCTGGACCAGCCACTGGCAGTCACCATCCCTGCCTCATGGAGATGTCCTGTGGGTTGAAGGAGCTCATCCGAGGTGCTGAGGGCAGGGCCCAGATTATTCTTACTAATTCTTGTTACTAGTCCTCGCCTCCAAGAGGCCCTGACCACACGCGGGGAGAGGCCAGCCTGAGGGCCCCCTACCCAGGGCGGCCAGCCAGCCCCAAACCCTCACTGCCGTCCCCTCTGTCCACCTTCCTCAATGTCATTAAAGGATGCTGCTCGTTTCTGACCCACTGCCGGTGCTCTGGGGACCAGCAGGGCTCTCCTACATTAATGTGCACTCTCTATTTGTCCTTCAGGAAGAACTGGCCCTCCCAGGTCAGGCTCCTACACAGACCCCAAGAGCTGGACCCCCATCTCGTCAGGAGCCCCTCACCCTTGGGTGGGTCACACCAACGGAACTGGAGCCAGCCCAATGAGGGCGGCCAAAACCCTAGGGCCTGGCAGCAGCCCTCACCCCAGGACCAGATGGACTCTGCCACAACTGGCCGGGGCCATAGGAGAAACGAGTGCACCTCCACATGAGGCTCACTCACAGAGGCCCCTCAGAGATGCTCTTGGCCAAGAGGCCCTCAGTCAAGTTGGGATGTGGCTCTTGCTGAGACCCAAAACCTCGCTGAAAACCCGAACCTCTGGGTCTTGTGTGTTGATGTGGGGACGAGCAATGGGTGGGGGTCCCCTTGGGCCCATGTACACAGCTGAAGAGGGCGCCTTCCTCTACACCGTTCCCCAGGGGCCAAGATGGCTGGGGTCTGACCTGGCACAGCCATGACGCTGCCCACAGGCTGTTCTCAAAGCCCTGGTCAGCCTTCAACCCCAGGCAGCCCTCCTGTAGACGGGCCCCTGGCCTACAGCCGGCCATGCATCCGCACAGTCAAGGGGGTCAGATCCTGGAGCCCCAGACAGGAAGGGTTGTCAGCAGCACTCGCGAGCCCCCGGGGCCTCTGCAGAGGGAGGTCTCACCGGACACCAGCAGGAATGCTTGGGGCGGAGAGGGGTGGCTGAGAGCCAGCTTGCCTGCGTGGGACCTTCACAGCCCTGGAGGGTGTGAGGCTGTGGGACACAGTACAGGACCAGGGATTGCTGTCCCCCATCACCGAGACAGCCAGACGGAGTCAGGGCTACTACACCAGGACCCCCACTCGGGAGTCTCGGGACTTCTCTGGGCATCAAGTCACCCCAGGAAGGGAGCACCCCTCCCTCCACCCCCACTGGACACCCAGCCAGTCCCACAGATACACTTTCAGGAGAAACGTGCCAGTCAGACGAGGGGTCCCTGGGTCAGAAGCACTGCGGATTCCCAGACCCCACCCCAGCCCCACTGATGTGGGAACACGGGGGCAGGGTCGCCTCGTGAGCAGAGCGCCTGGGCTCACTCTGGCACCTCACCACAGTCTTGGCCCACCCTGCCGACCCTTCGGATCCAGATCCATGTCAGGCCGGGACCCGAATGTCCCTGACCCAGGGAGGCCCTGCCCACAGCTCCCAGGCCTGAGCCCTTCTCCAGGACACCCAGCAGCAGGCAGGGCTCCGCTTCCCCATGGGCAGAGCCCTAGGAGTTCCCGCAGGACCCTTATTCTGGAAGGAGAATGCCCACTTGCACAACTCTTTCTGTGGTGGACTGCAGGGTGCAGGACGGAGGCTCCCCTCCTCCAAGTCCCCGGCAGAAGCTGCCAGCCAATATCTCCCTCTGACCAGCAGAGGTGGGTTGGGAGGGGGTCTGTGTTGATGCCCCCAGCCACAGGGCTTGGGACAGCGGGGGGCCAGAAACAGGACCACCCCCAACTCAGGTCCAGGACTTAGAATTCAATCCTCAAACAAGTGAGGACCCACAGGGGGAAACCTGAAAACACGTTACAAAGTTCTGTTGACAAAGAATATGTCACAGGCTGTGAGATGTTTTTTCCGTGCTGATTCTTGCCCAGCAAGCTTCAGTGGCCGTCCCGGCCACCACAACAGTGGTGGGTGTTTCATGTCCGCTTGGAGGGTGACATGGGAGCCCCCCGCGTTGGCCTGGCCTGCTCTAACGGACTGTGTGCCCGCCGTATCCCCGCGGAGCTCAGGTGGGGCAGCAGCTGCCTGGGGCAGGCAGAGGGTCATCCCCCGCCTCACCCACCCAACGGCGGCACCTGGTCGCTCCTCACGGATGCCAGCTGAAACACAGTCCATTGATGCACCTTCCGACAACTGTGTGGTGACTCGTACCCAGCACTTGGGACGAGCATCACAGCCTTGGTGGGTTAACGGGCAGGCAAGGGGGGCATGCTGACGCGAACAGGTTTGTGGAGAATCTGAAAATTAAACCCTGTGCTCAGTAGGACCCCACAGCTAAGAGCAGGGGAATGGGATTCTGTTGTGCCCACCGCAGCCCTGTGCACGGCTTAGCGGCCTCATGCACTGTGCAGCTGGAGAGTCCTCAGACCCGAAGGGAATGGAGAAGTAAGAGGATTGAGGGACTGAGGAGGTGAGGAGGTGAAGGGGTGAGGGGGTGAGGGAAGGAGGGGGTGAGAAGCAAAGGGGTGAGGGAATGAAGGGGGTAGGGGATGAAGCAGTGAAGTGGTGAAAGGGTGGGGGTGAGGGGATAAAGGAATGAGGGGATGGAGGTGAGAGGTGGAAGAATGAAGGGACTGAGGGGATGAGGGAGTGAGGGGCTGGAGGGGTGAGGGATAAGGGGTTAATGGGTGAGGGAATGAAAGGGGTAGGGGATGAAGGGGTGAAGGGGTGGGGATGGGGTTAGGGGACGAGGGGATGAGGGAATGAAATGTGAGTTCTGAGGGGATGAGGGAAGGAAGGGGTGAGATGAGTGGTTAGGGGTGAGGGGATAAGGGGGAAAAGGGGATGAGGGGTGAAGGGATAAAGGGATGGGGTGCAGGGATGAGGGGTGAAGAGGAGGGATGTGGGATGAGGAGATCTGGGGATAAAAGGGTGAGGGGTCAGGAGGTGTGGGAATGAAGGGGTGAGGGGTAAGTGGCTAGGTAAGAGGATGAGCGGGTGAGGGGATGAGGGTGAGGAGCTGGGGTGAGGGGCTAAGGGGGTAAGGGATGAGGGGATAAGGGGCAGAATGACCACATGACCCACATTTACACAGTTCTGTGGAAGCCTCCCAGCTAACAGATTTTCGTCACCTCATTTCTGCCACAGCAACTTCAAGCAGGGGTTAAATTATCCCCTTTCTGAGGGGGGAAGGAAAACGAGGTTCCAGAAGCTTCTGCCACCTGTCCACACTCACACAGACAGTCAAGGGCACTGCCAGCCAAGGGCACAGCCAGGCTGCCCCAGTCCACACATCTAGGGCGAGACCCTCCCTGGACCACACCCCACTGTCCACTCATTCTCAGGACCGCCCCCACAGTGGCTCCTGCCCCACAGGGCTGGGCCCCGTGAAGGAGGCAGGGGCTCTGACCCCCATTGCCCCTCGTGCCCTGGGCCTCCTCTTTCAGGCCAAGCCCACTGGGGCCGATGAGCCCTCATCTGGAACTGGGGGTCTGGACTCTCTGCTCAGGTGTAGGGGTGAGGGCCTCATGAAGTTGGGGGGCTGAAAAGGAAAATCAGTGCCCATTCCTTCCTTGGTACCTCCTCCTGGCCGTGCAGTATTGTCCCCACTTTACCCAGGAGCTTCCTGGAGGCATAAGTTGCAGGTGTGCAGTTGGGGGGTCAAGGACCAGTGAGCACCCCTCTATCCTACAGAACCGGCTGTGCAAATGCAAACTGGAACAGAACATGCACATCCCCCCGCCCCCCGCGCCAAGCAATCACACTGAGGGGATTGGAACCTTCTACTCATCAAGGAAACAGCTCTTGACGTGGGTCCTGTCCAGCAGATGCGTCCAAGCAAGGGGCTCCGGGCCCAGAGCTTTCTGAGAGCAGGACGACGGCCTTGGCCGGCCCGGGTCCCTACCAGGCACCCTCCCTGCTCTGGGCCTGCACGTCTGTGCCCCCTGTTCAGAAGCAGCCACCGCCACACGTGTTCCCTTGACAGGGACCCCAGGGAGGGCGAGCAACAGCCTCTGGAAACACAGAGTGTCCACAAACTGTGTCCACCACACAGATACACGTGTGCGCATGCTTTCGGGATCACACCAGCAGGAGCCACAGCCCGTGGGGCCCAGGGCCCGTTCACAGTGACCCTCACAGCCGTGACTCAGACAGGCCTGTGGTGCCCCCCACCCCACCCTGGGGCTCCTCCCACAGAAGGAACAGGCACCACCCCCCCAGGCAGCTGAAAGGCTCACACATTTGCTAAAAGCCTTCTGAATGCTCATTCATCTTTCAAAACAGCTGACCTGCAGGACCACCCCCACAGCACTCTGACCACCATCTACCGGACCCAGAAGGACATGACCTTGACCCTCTGTTCAGAATAGACTCAAGTCTCACGGACGGTCTTGATTAGGGACTTTGAGGCTGTCTGCCCCTGGGGCCTCACTGATCCTTGCACCCAGTGGGCCTGCTCAGGGACCTCACTCAGGTCGGGGAGGCAGCCCCCTGCCCAGGAGCCCTGCCTCGGGGGTTTTGGACAGAGACCGGATGGGCCCTTCACAACTTACTTTACTGCCCACCCTCTGCCATCTGGGGTGTGTGGCAGCCAAGGCCAAGAGCGCAGCTGGAGCCCCCAGCCCGGCCAGGTGAGGGGCTGATGCTCAGGGCTGGAAGGTGTGGAGCGTGGAGGTCCCTGGCAGGGCTGGTTCTCGTCTACCCTCCCGTCCTGGGCCCACCACAGCCCCTCTCTCTCCCTCTTTTCTCTTTCACCTTACAAGGGGTGGGGCTGGTGCTGGCCAGCCTGCATGCGGGGAGGCGCCTGCTCCGGCTCCGGTGGGGGCGGGGTCAGCATGGGGCGGGCAAGGCTGGGGGCAGGAGCAGGAGGCCGGCCAGGGTCTCCGGAGGGGCAGGAAACTACTGAAGCAGCCAAAATCAAGAGGACGGGCAGAAGGAACTCAGCCAAGAGGGAGGGGTGGGGTGAGGAGAGGAAGCAACAAAGAAAATCAAAAGAGGATTCCAAGGAAATAAAACTAAAGAAGATGGAGAAACAGGAGGGAAAGGGGAGCAAGTGTAAAAGAAATCCAAAAAGCTGAAAATAAATGTCAGGGTGTGGGGCTGGGGAAGGAAAGAGGCCAAAATAAAACCAAGGGGCACAAATGATACCTAGGCATGTCCGAATCAAGAAACTGCCTGCAAAACACAAACAATTACAGGTTAGTGAGGCTGGCGGGGCAGGGCAGCAGGGCAGCGGGGCGGTGGGGCAGGGCTGCAGGGCGGCGGGATGGCAGGGCAGCGGGACAGCGGCAGCAAGGGGAGGGGCAGCGCAGAGAGAAGCTGTCTGTGGTGACAGGCCCAGTCTGAGCTGGGGAGGCCACGAAGCACAGGGCCTTGGAGCGGGAGGAGGCTGAGGCCGTGGCAAAGCGGGTTGATAGCTCGCACCCCTCAACCCAAGCCTCAGGGGTCTCTGAGCCTCAGCGCCTTTCGGGGGAGAAGGGTCCACTCAAGTGGCCCATTACAGGGCTCCGAGGACATCAGCCAGGGTCCAGGAAGAGAAAAGTCCCAGGGTAGGGGAACCTGCCGGCTTGGCCCACCAAGCCTCCGAATGGCATCTGCCTGGGGCCCCCAGGTGGGGACGGTTCCCAAGACTTTCCTGAAGGAAGGCTGGGGGGTTGGAGCGGTCCTGGGGCCGTACCATCATGGGCAGGAGCCAAGCCTGAGGCCAAAGCAGCTCTGGGCAAGGTCTATCGTCCCAGCCCACAGATGGGCCTTCCTCTACATTTGACCCAGGGCAGCCCTGACCTCAGACACAGGGCCGACTGGCCCCAGAGCTGCCTGTCAGCCAGCCTCACTTCCCACGGCCCCCAGGAAGCAGAACCAAAGCTCCGTCAGTAATGGGGCCTCGGGCCTCTAGGATCAGGGCTGGACCTGCTTAGTAAGGTCCTGAGGTCCAGCCGGGAGCCAGAGCCCCCTTAACTACCGGAACTCAGCCTAGAGCTGAGGTCCCCAAGGGCCTCCCCAGCAGCTGACAGAGGGAAGCCTCAGAGACACGGTCCTCCATGTAGGGAGACCACCCGGGGCAGGAGGCTTGGAAGGAAAATACTTAACCCTGCCCTCTTGTGTTTTGCTCCCCACTCCCTTTCTGCCCCAAGAATCTAGAAGTTGCTGGGCCAAAGGAAGGGTCTGAGGCAGAGGGAATGCTGAGCTCACTCAGCAGGCAGAGCCCTCCAGGGCTGCCCTCCGCTCTGGGGTCCCTGCTCCCACATCCCTGCAGGGATTGCATTCTCGTGGTCAGAGGAGCCCCCGAGCCGGCTTGCCCAACGGTGCCTCCCAGCTTCCCACTCTGTCAGGCGGGACCCCCAACCCGTTCATCATAGTGACACCTCCCAGCGTTCTGCACCCCAGGACAAGAGTGCAGGTGATCCCTCGGGAAGGTTTCTGGGCAGGGCTGGAACCAGAGTCACAGCTGCCCCTCTGGGAGTCTCTGACTGCTGGCCCCCCCAGTTGCCTGCACGGGGGATGCTTCCCTTACAGCACACTCCCCAGGGTGTCCACAACAAAGCCAGGTTCCACTGGGGCTCAGGAGTCAGAAGGGCAGGACCTGACACCCCAGGACATTTACCCTCATGGGTCCTAGCGTTCCTGGCAAGTGGAGGATCCCCGGTCCCCTCCAAGCACTCCCAGCCCTCAAAGACATTTTTTCCTGTACACACTGCCACAGGAACCAGTGAAGACAGCCAGAGCGCAAGCTCCCGGGGTCAGCTCTCAGCGTCTGCCTGCAGGCCAGGTCTGCCCATGGGAGAGCCGTCTGGGATGCTGGAATATTCTCGTCATTTCCCCAAGCCCCTGGAGAGCAGCATCTCAGACACAGCCAAGCCCACATCCCCACCAAGAGGACAGGTCTCGACAGCTACGAGCTACCCACCCCCGTCAGTCCCCAGATGCCACCCCTCACACCCCCCAGCCAAGCCCAACAAGGCTGGTGTTTTGGGGGTGAAGGAGGGCATCCCAGGGGTGCTGGCACACCCCACCTGCCCCCCTCACATACAGGGGGAGCTGGGGCTGCCCCGGCTGCCAGGTCTTGGCCATTAACTGCAAGCTGGGAAAGGAGCAGCCCAGTGACAAGGAGCAGGTGCCAAGCCGTGCCCAGAGGCCGAACCACTGACCTGTGCACCCTGGAATGGCCACCGGAACCCCCAGCCCGAGGCCCAGACCACCCACAGCAGCATGGCTGGGGATGTTCGGGGCTACTTGATGCCCAGCAACCCCGGTGTCCCCCCTCACCCCCCTAAACTCCTGAGAACAGAACCCAGCTCCGCCATCCTCAACACCCACTGCCCTCCGCCAGGTGACCAAATGAACAGTCTGGACGAATGTGTGAGCTGTGATGGGACAACGTGCAGACACACACACCAAGGGACTCGGAGGCCCGGCCTCCCCTCCCAGCACCGTTCTGCGGGTATCAGAAAGGAAGGCCTGAAAGTTCTGTGGCCGGACAGGCCCAAGACCTCACATAGCCCGGTCCACTGCAGTTGTGGCGGGCTGAGGACACACCCCGGGTCCTGACCTGGACCCTGTCTCCAGGGAGCTGGGAACAGAATCCACTGTTGCCCCGAGGGCACTCACCGGTCATCCTGGGCCGGGTGGATGTAATCAGAGGACAGGATGTTGAGAGACAAGATGTTGGGGTCGATCAGGGATTCATCAGTTTCTGGTGTGTTTCGGATTCGACCTACAGGAAAGGCCACAGTACAGTCACCTCCCAGGAGGACAGGCGGGTGCTGGGTCCCTGCCTGGACCGGCACTCCGGAACCTTGCGGCCACATCAGGGAACCGACGCCCCGTGGGCCCACAGGAGCACCAGACAGCGTGGCCACGGCAGCGTCTCTGCCAATCCCGGGCGCCGGCACTCAGCGTACCATCCTACCCTCCCTCCTCCCACAATCTCAGTTTCTAGTTTATCAACCATAAATAACTCTCAATGTCGGTCTCTCTCGCACCCAACTGATAGGTTCTAACCACTCAGCCTAGAATACACAGTCCCTTGTTAGGAAAGGAAATCTTAGCAAGAAGAAGAAAAATGTTCCTTCTTCTCTTTATACTAGAAGGAAGGGAGAATGAAGGAGGGAAGGAAGGAAGAGGAAAGGAAGGGAAGGAGAGAATGAAGGAAAGAGGGAAGGAATAGAAGGAAGGAAGGGAGAGAGGGAGGGAGGGGAGGAAGGAAACGAGGGAAGGAAGGAAGGAAGGGAAGGAGGGAAGGATGAATGGATGGACAGACAGAAGGAAGGGAGGGAAGGAGGGAGGGATAAATGGATGGATGGAAGGAAAGGAGAGGAGAGGAGAGGAGAGGAGAGGAGAGGAGAGGAAAGGAAAGGAAAGGAAAGGAAAGGAAAGGAAAGGAAAGGAAAGGAAAGGGGGGAAGGAAGGACCATCTGGGTTGTTAATCTCTCTGCAGGGCACACTTCCTGCTGAGCCCCCTAAGACGCCCCCTGGGATGGGGATCCTGTCTGGGGAAGGCGCCACAATGGCTGTGAGTCAAGAATCCTGCTGGCGGCTTTGTGAGTCATTTCTTGCCCCAGTAGTGTTAGATACCAGAACACTCCGCTTCTTCAGGGAAGAAACAGACACTGAATTTTCTCCATTAAGCCATGCAGGAAGACTGGCTTTCTGTCTCCCGTACACATGGGTGAGGCGGAGCCCAGGCCCTGGCCAGGAGTCTGTGGCCATGTATGCTGGAGTTGCTTGCCCCACCTCCTGGAATCTTCTTGCAGCATTTGGGTTCTGGGAGGAGGCAGGTGTGGGGTCCCCCAAAAGTGCTCCCAGGGTGTGACCCCCATAGTGGGAGGTGGAGTGCCCCGTGGCTTGACTGGAGCCAAAATCTCATTCCAGGGCTGGCCCCCGACCTCCTCGGCCCCTAGGGCACGACGTCAGCAGCTCTCTGCCCATTTGTGTGGTCAGGCACCCCGCTGGCAAGCGTGATGCCTGGGGGCCCCTGTTGGGCAGAGACGCCCCTTCCCAGGTCTATCTTGTTTAGGAGGCCCAGAGAGACAGTGCCCAGAGCCCTTAACCCAGAGTGGGGCCTTGGTGTTCACAGTTATCTCCCCTCCTCTCAGCAGCACCCCTCCTCTGCCCACACATGGGGCGAGCCCTCCCGTCTGCACGAGGTCTGGGCGCCGGCGGGGTACGTGCTGCATCTCATTCTTTAGGTTGATTCCCTAAACTTGCCCTAAACATCTCAGAGGAGGATTTGCTAGCTCTCTCCAGCCTTTTAGGATTTGTGTGAACACAGATACCAATGGCTAAAATAAAAGCATTTGTCTTGGGCCCCCAGAAGCTCACAGTCCTGCACCTTGGGGCCCAGCTTCTGGCTGTGGCAGTGGCATCCCTGCGACCGCGCCCTCAGCCCCCCATGAGACCCAGGACAGCACCCTCCAGCGGCAGCCCTCCTGACCACAGTTCTCCCCGCACCAGGAAGGGGCTTCCGGAGGGACCCATCAGCTCCAGGGGAGGGGAAGGACGGATAATCGTCTGAGCCCTTGAAGGGAAACTGGAAAACAAACTCTTCATAGCTTGGCAAAAGAAACTTGAAGGAAAATGTCCGAGGTCCATGGCGACCACTATGAGTTGAACTGTGTGTCCTCTCTCTGTGTGTCCCCCACCACCACCACAAAGGATGCATCGTGCTGACCCCCAGGACCTGAGAATGTGACTTTATTTGGAGCCAAGGTCTTGGTGGATGTACTTAGCTGAGCTGTGGTCACACTGGAGGGGGTGGGCCCTGATCCAGGTCCTCCCAAGAAGAGGTCACCTGACGGGCCCCTAAGCCAAGGAGGGCCAGGCAGTCCCCACACACCGCTGACAGCAGGAAGAGGCGAGGACCGGCGCTCCCCTACAGGCTTCAGAGGGTGAGTGCCCTCAGCCTCATGCCTGCAGGTCTGTGGGAGGGCCCAGCTCTGCCATCCGCACCAGCATGGCTGATAGCAGGGGACTCCACAGAAATGGGGCAGCATCACCCTGGCCCGAGCTTTCCTCTCCAGGGGAGGGACTGAGGCACAGAGAGGTTCAGCGACTTGGCCAAAGTCACACAGCCTCGGGGCAGAGCTGTGGTTAGAGCTCAGGCATTTGGCCTGGACAAGGGTCTTCCTGCCAACCCAGCCCCAGCCCCTAAGGCAGCCCACACCCATCTCACTCACCCACGACCAGCTCTCGAACTTCCTTCCAGCGGATGTGGCTGCCTGTCTCATGCAGCAGGGTCACAGTAATCCGTCTCTGGATGCCCTGCCCAGCGCCAGGAGAGAGGACATGTTCAGATGGCCTGGGGCCCCCACGGCGGGGAGCACAGGTGGGCAGGGGCAGGGAGCACCTCGCACCTGGTGAAGCAGGAAGGTCCCCATGCATGGCATCCCGCCACGGTGGTCCACGACTGCAGGAATGTAACTGCAAAAAAGAGATGCGTGAGGCAAACCCCCCACCCCCCACACTCCCCAACACATACCTGTGCGCCCAGAGGAGATGAAGGGTGGGAACAGGAAAAGCGCTCCCGCCTCTGGCCAAGAGGAGGCAGTCCAGTCCAGGGAGGACAGAGTCAGCCAGGCAAGGACAGCCATGCACACCAGCCCGAGGCTATGGCCCGGGCAGCCTGGCCATAGCCGGTGAGGGTACTCACTCGCCATTGGCCTCCAGCTCGCAGATCTCGAAGTAGACAAGGAGGTCGTACTTGCAGTGACAGGGCCCAGGGCAGGGCCGCGCCAGCGTGCTGAGCTTGGTGGCAGGCACTGGGGGGTGACAGGAGAGAGGCACCACGGGTGGAAAACCCGGCCTGCCACATCCCGGCGAGGTGTGGGGACACATCAGGGCAGCACGAGCCCCTCGCTCCCCCAGGGGTGGACGCAGGAGAGCCCCGGGTACCTGGCTTGGACAGCGGCATGACCCTTGGGAAGTGGCGGCGCGAGGGCCTCAGGGGGCTGTGGAGAGAGAGGCGCCGGGGTGAGGCAGCTGCGGGCAGGTCTCCAGGCCCCCAAGCCAGAGCTGGAGCCAAGGGCAGGAGCAGCAGCAGGAGCTCACAGCGCTGCCTGATCCAGGCCCCCGTCTGCCTCCCAGGTCCCAGGAAAGGCCAGGCTCAGGCCTTCACCAACCTGGATGCGGGAGGAGGCCCATGGGGACCCCAGACCAAGCCCGTGAGAACTGGGTGAGATCGGACTCTGGTTCTCCATCCAGGGCTTCCAGGACAGAGCCTCCCTCAGCACCCCAAGGACAGATGAGCCTTGTGGGGCCAGATGCCTGGGAACCAGCACCCCTCATGGCCTTTCTCTTTCTCCAACACTCTGGACCCCCTGCTTAGCTCCGGGTCCCGCAGGACAGCAGAGAGCACAATGGGAGTGGCAAGAGGCTCCCCTAGCCCCAGAAGCCTGTCTGCAGTTCTCCCCTCACCAGGTTGGGGGTGGGAACAGCAGAAGGGACACCTGGCCCACCCACAGAGCCCAGGGGAGGTCACAGGAGATGAGGGAGATGGAAGGATGTTCCCTCATGCTGTCTGGGGTCCAATGACTCCAGGAGCTTGGAATAGCTAGGCCCGGGGTGGCTTTCTCTGCAGGTGACAGGAGCGGTCTGCCTCATGCGCCTCCCTGGCCATTCCCCCACCCAGCCCCTGCTTTCCTGGCCCCAGTACACAGCCCCCAGCCACGAGAGCAAGGTCTAGACAGCAGTCCTCTTTAAGAACCTCACTGCTCAGTCCTGGAGGGACATCTCTCATTTCCCCTGGATCCTGCTGACCTTGGGTGACCGGCTGCCCTGTCGATGGGGAAGGTGGGCATTGGGAGGCCTGGCTGGGTCAGGGCAGCTTCACTGGTAAGGAAGGGAGAGGGCCTGCACCCTTGAGAAGGGCCCTCCGACCCACCCCAACCTGGGGGTGCTGACCTGAGCACGTCCTTGCAGAGGGGTGGGAACGGGTGCTGCTGGTAGTGACCAAAGACCTCAAACACGATGGGCTGGCTCTTGATATACTCGATGAAGGACTTGGTCACCTCCACCGCGATCTGGCAGGTAAGGAGGGCAGGTGGGAGGGTGAGGCCATGCCACGGGGGAGGGGAAGGAGGGTGGCAGAGGTTAACAGCTCAGCCTCCCCGGAGAGCCAGACTGGAGACCCTGGCTGGGCCCGACCTCTGCCCACAAGGGGGTGATGCTCCTCCCTCGTCCTGCCAGCCCTGCCAAAGGCCAACCTCCCGAGAGTGCCCTTTCAGAACACGGAGCTCAAGAGGGGACAGAGGGCAGAGGGCACCTCTGTGGCCTGCAGGGACCCTTCCTGGGCCCTTGCCTGCTCATCGAGGGGTATGAGTTAAATTGTGTTCCCACCACTCCCCATTCCTGTGTTGCAGTTCTGACGCCCAGATCTGTATTTAGAGATAGGAGATTTGTAGAGGTAATCCCAAGTTAGAACAAGGGCACCGGGGGACCCTAAGCCAGTGTAGCTGTGTCCTCATGGAAAGAGGATATCAGGACACACAGACAGACATAAAGGCATGAACACGGGAGGACAGGGAGAAGAGGGCGTCTGCCTGCCCAGCAGAGGCCTGGCACGGAGTCTCCTTCACAGTCTCCACAGAACAACCTTATCCAGGCTTTGATCTCAGGCTTCCAGCCTCCTGCCTGGAGGGGCCGTGGCTTTGTTAAGGTTGCCCAGTAAATGGGCTCTGTTCAGGGCGCCCAGGAAATGAGCCCACCAGGTGTGCACACCTTCACGCCTGACTTTGCTTCCCTGGCTGAGAACCCGAGGCTCAGGACGGGCTGGTATGGGGGGCCCTTTCGAGTGTGGGCCCGGGACCACTCAGGCCACATACCCACAAGATGTACATGGCCAAGATGTCTGTTTCACACTCCTCGGTGGGCACACGAGGCCTCACCCCTTGAAGGCACCATTACGGCCAGGTGATCCCCAGCAGCCGGTGAGCCCTGTTCTCCGGCCTCACAGAGCGACTCCACTCGGAAGCCCCTGCTCTCCTGACTGCCAGGCTGGGGACACGTCCTGCATAAGGCTTCCCCGACCTCTCCAGACTGTGCCCAGACACCCCGGGGCCCTCTGTGTGCTCTGTCTCTCTGCTTTTTCCCCACACCAGCCAGTGCCACGCTGGGTACCCTAGACACCTCATGTTCATACCGGCCCAAGGGGCCCCCAGCCCCAGGTTTAAGCCCACTGAGGCCCCCACTGCCCAGCGACAGCACGCGCCCCCGCCTGGCACCTGAGTCCCTGTGCCCTCACACCCGGGCCCTGCCCAGCTCATGGCTGGGGTTCAGGACCGGGACAAGGTCTGACGCACAGTGACTGCCACCAGGCTCAGCTTTGGGGCGGCTGTGGTGGAGGGGAGAGGGGGCCCTCAGGACGTACGTTTTGGACATGGTAGAAGCCGAGTGGGGGGCCCCTCCCTGTGTTCTTGAGGGGCTCCGTGGAGAAGGCCTCATCGTGGCGATGGATGAAGCTGTAAAAGGAGAGGAGACACTGGCTAGGCACAGGGGCCACGGGGTGGGGACCCGCAGCCAGCACGGGGCATGGGGCTCACTTGAACTGGCAGAAGATGTCGGCGTATTCAGCAGAGATGCTGGACGCCTGCAGGACGGTCACACGGAAGGTGAAGGTGTTGCCCAGGCGCAGATGGTCCAGGGCGGCGTCCAGCGGCCCGTCCAGGGGGGCCTTCTCGGGGCTGTCCAGGAGGAGGCCTTCCGGAGACACGGCTGTTGGGGGCCGAGGGCAGAGCGAAGTGGCGGGACCTCCGCAGGGCTTAAAGCCCAGGATCAGGCGAGGAGCCCACACGGCTGCTGTCCCGGGAACGTCCTACGGCCTCCCTGGGGGACCCTGGCAGTGGGAACTGAGCCAAGAGGGGGTGGGCCCTCTGGACCATGGTGGGTGGGGTGGCCCCCTACCTGAGCAGGTGTTATTGTTGACCTCGTCGGCTGAGGGCCCAGCGTCTGCACCCTGGCCCTGACCTTCCACGATGCGCAGCTCTTCCTGGGAGGTCCCTGAGCGGGACATCCCCACCACTGGGCAGGATTCAGACTGGAACTGGGTGGGTTGGGGGCCAGAGTCAGAGGAAACCAGCTCAGGGTGAGGCCACGACAGCCCACCGAGGACCCCAGAGCCAGGCCAGGGCCTTTGCAGACCTGTGATCTAGACCCACCCCTGCCTAGTGGGTGCCCACCGCCCTCAGCCTCAGTTTGTGTGGGCTGCAGAGGGGAAGGTGGGGAATGATTCAAGTGGAGTGCTGGGCAGCCTGGTGGGGATGGGTTAGGAAAGAGGCTTAAGATGGAGAGGGTAGGAGCCTCCTGTGAGTGAAGCCCAGTCTGGGGGCACCGGGCAGGACCCTCCCCTCATCTACTCTGGGCCTGAGAGCAGAACAGGGAGCGCAGCTGGAAAACACCATCTCCTTTGAGTGAGGACCCGGCAGGGGGCAATTCCTGTCCTTTGGCACCAGAGCAGGGCCAGCCCAGGACTGTGTGGAGGGGCCCCTCTAGCTCTTGCTGCAGTGTCAGGGGAGGCCATGTCAGGGGAGGGCAAAGATGGAAACAGTGTCCAGGACAGCAAGCTGGGTCAGGGCGGGTCAGTGGGAGCATCTTGGCATGTGGTGGCCCATACAGCCAAAGGCCGGTGGGGAAAGCAGGCACAGACCCGGGGAGGCCAAGGTGAGGAGACAGATGGACCCCATGGGTCAGGACAAGTCAGACAGTAAGAGAGACCCCAAGGCCGAGGCCTGGGAAGAGAGGAACCAGGCTGAGGAGGACCCAGGGCCTGCCAGGCAGGTCCTGAGCAGTGCAGGCGTGCCCAGGCCCTCTGGGGTCAGGCAGGAAGAGGGTCGTTGGTGTTGGAAGGCCAGGCCAACCTTTGCACCTACCTTTTCAAAGTGCTGGTCATCAAAGGAGATTCTGGCCGTCCCTGACTGCCGGACACCAGAGCCATAGTCAGGGGCCTCCTCGTCAGCTGCAATGGGAACCGAGTGCATGGTCAGGGCCCTACTGGTCCCCAGGAGGGCTTGGCAAAGTCAGTCGGAGCCACCAGGCAGGGGCAAGGCACAGGAACTGGGACGGGCTCTGACCCAGGACTGGGGTCCCCCAGTGCTGCCAACCACGGTTCCAGAACACCCAGGGCGCCGTCCCGGGCACATGGCCTGCCAGCCTGTGTGCCTCTGGACCCAAGAGGGGGCTGCCTCCTCAGCACAGCTGGCGCTGACGGGGCTACAGACTCCTCATTCTCAAAACCGAGCTATGACCCCTGCCCCTCTACTGAGTCCCACCCGCCACCACCCACTGCAGACTTAGATGCTCCAGCTGAGCCCACACCACAGGGCCCTCCTCGCTTCACCCCCAGAATCACAACTGTCCCTCTGCCACCACCCATGCAGGCCCGCACTGTCCTCCATCTGGACCCTCAACAGCACCCACACACCCCTCACTCAGCTTCCATACCTGCTCCCCACATGCCCCCCATTCCCCTCCCTTCACAGAGTCCCAGATTTCCCGTTGTTTCCCACCCCTTGTCCTGCTGCCCCAGGGACACCTGGCTTCCAACCCCTCCCCAACCCCGACTCCAGCCACTCTGGCTAGACCCCACCCTGGGAGGCCTCTCGGACCCTCCAGGGGCTCCAACCTCCTCTTCTGGGGCCTTCAGGGGGGGACAAGCCCTGCTGTGCTCTTGACCCCAGCTGCCCAGGGGCCCCGGGGCTGGTCTAGGACCTGAGCACAGCAGATCTTGGCGCTCAAGGGTCCAACAAGCAGACCCTCGCAGGCCAGGTGGGACTTCTGTGAGCACTGGAGCTTTTTGAAGTTGCTGCTTGTCCGCCATAGCGTTAGACAGTGAGAGTGCCGTGCGTCCAAACAGACAGCACCGGCCCATAAAGCAGGCCGCTTGGTGGGACCGACTTCACTAAGGCTCAGCTTGGTCGCAGAAGGCTAAGAGCCAGGAGACAGAGCACCCCTAGGATTACAGGGACAGGGTTCCCTGCGAGGAATGAGGATGGCCCTGGATGTCCTGAGTATCCCTGTTTCTGTCCTCCCCCTACTCAGGGGGTCCCGGAGGTCTTGGCACGGCAGTGACATGACTAGGACACACTATGAAGAGCACCTGGAAACTGTGGGCCAGTGAGAATTTGGCAAAAGGGTCCCAAAAGTACAACCAGAGCCCCCTTTAGTGGCTGGGTCATACAGCTGGGGGTGGGTGGCACGGGGCTGCGCAGGTGGGGGGCTCATGCTCTGAGCAGCCCAGCCCCATCTTGTACTGGAGACGCTTTGCCGTCGGACTCCCCAGGGCATCCAGGCTGCTAAGGCTGTGGGGACGGGGCAGAGCAAGGCCACAGGGCGAGACCACGGGGCGGGGACCGAGGGCCCGAGGGCCACGAAGGCCATAAAGGCCATTAGAGCGTGAGCACAGGCCCTCGGGCCTGCGGCTTCTGCTCAGACAAGCATGTTCACAGCTATGTTCTGAAAGGGTCTTTCAACACATCTGTTGGGTGGGAAGCTTCCCATGGGATGCCACTTACAGGGAAGCACACCCAGGCTCAAAGGCATTCACTCTGTGGCTCGGGGTCCTGGGACCCTGCCAGGCAGAGGGGGCTCAGCAGCAGGAGGTACCTGCTTCTGCAGCCAGGGGGTTTGGTCTGCGGCCCACTGTGGAGGGTCCATGGCCTCTGGGCAGAAAAGCCAGCTCCAGAGAGGCCAAGGAGTCTGAAGGACGGACCCAGTGGGGAGCCTGGAAAGAGGCTCTGAGAGCTGCTGCTGTGGAGGTGGCAGTGGTCAGGGGTCTGCACGCCTGCGCTGGGCTCAGACACAGCAGGGAGCTAGGACAGAGCAATACTCTGCCCCACGTTGGGGCCTGGGTCCACCTAGGGCTACTCGATGGGAAACAGGGGGCCCCTGAGGTACAGTGGGCTCAGCCTGCACAGTATCAGCACCCTGCCCCTGACCCGTCAGACCCGACCCAGGAGAGTCCGAAAGGACAGAACCTGGAGTTGGGCAGCAAGAGCTGCTTCCGGAGGCCCTCCTGGGTGCCGGCAGCCTGCATGCTAGCGGGGGGGACAGGACAAACAGAGGAGGCCAGCGGCATGCTGGCCACGGTGTGGTGCCCACGGGGACCTCCCACCCAGGGCTGCCCCACACGCACCTGAGGTGGCCTGGACGGCCACGCGAAGGAAACCCTTCACCTCTCCCTTCTCACTGACGACAGCCACACGGTGTACCAGGGGCACGGGGTACAGCAAGTTGCTCAGGTACACGAAGGCCCTGGGGGAGCAGAGGCCAAGGTCAGGGCCTTCCCGGTGCGGGCTGGGAGCAGCGCTGGCGGCAGCACGGCCCGGGCTCACGACACAACACGGCGAAGCAGAGCGAGGAGCCAAGCAGCCAGGGCAACGGTCAGGCAGGGCGGGCGGGGGCTGTGCTGGGGGGGGGGGGGGGGGGGGGGGGGCAGTCCGTGGGCTGCGCAAGAGACAGGAGGAGGCACAGGGACAGAGGAGGAGGAGGGCGTGCGCGGGGCAGGCAGAGAGGAAGTGCGAGTGGGGCTGGCACAGGGCTGAGCCCGCAGGGCCATACCCGCTGTCTGAGAGCTGAGGAGGGAGGTTTCAGCCTGCTTCAAGGAGGAGGAGGACCTGGGGACCCGGCCACACCGAGCTATGACCCTCACACTGGCAATGATGCCCGCAGTCCCTCTGCCTCCCACCCCTTTCCCAGTGACCACTGGCCTCAGCACCCCACAGAGAGCTCCCATGGCAGAACAGAGGTCAATTCCTTCTCAGACCCTTCCAAAAACACAGCGGGCAGGAGCTCACAGAGTTGGCCAATGGGGCACCACCCCCACCTCTGTGCCAGGGAAGTGGGCTGAACAGAGCCCTGAGGACCCCCTAGACTGCCCAGCACTGCCCAGTGAGTCCCCATCAGCCACTCACAGAGTACCCGAGGCCCTTCCCATCCGACCGGCTCAGCTGTGCCCCCGGCGAGTGGCAGGACCGGCTGGGTAGTGGCCGTGTCACCGAGGAGTCTGCCCAGCTCCTTGAGCTAGTCCATGTGCAGAGGTCACTCGGATAGCCAAGAGGACCGTGAGAATCCTGGAATACCTGGGCCATTGGGCCAGGTGTGCAGGCTGGTGTGGAGCACAGCTCCTCCCTGGTCAGGGGCACCCTGCCCAGGGGGACTCCGGGCAGAGGACAGGCGGGCCTAGTGAGCCCAACCCTGGCAAAAACCCGCCGCTCTGCTCATCCTTCACCACAGGACCTGTCCCCAACCTGCCCTCCCATCCAAGCACAGAGTGACGGGTGGGGGCACAGCCTTCAATAGCCCTGAGCTCCCAGGAGGATCTTGGGGCGGCTGGGGGGTCCCAGGGGAGAGGTCCAGCTTGGGCAAGGATGGGAAGGATTTGGACACAGAAGGGAAGGAGGACCAGAGGTAGGGGAGGGAGGCCTACAGCCTCAGTCAGGGAGAACCAAGGAGGTACAGAAGCAAGAGCAACAGTGGGAGCGGGGGGTGAAGGGGAGGTGGGGGAGGGAAGGTCACAGTGCGCAGGCCAGGTGGGTGCTGGGAGGAGAAGGGAGAGAGATGTCACCCCACCCACTGCCCCTCTCGGCTTGCTCAGAGCTCAGACACCACCCAGGCTGAGCCACCGGCCTCACCCTACACCTGAGCTCCCAAACGACTCCCTACAGCTGTAGGCATAGGGAGGCCATTCCTCAAGGGCCCCAATTCCAGGCCCTGGTGGCCCACTCTATTGTGGGACCTCCACCCACAGGTTAGAAAGGTGGGCACCACTTGGCTCTTGTTCCACCCCAAACGTCCCCGCCGAGGGCCGGCCACACCTGTGCTTCCCCCGCGGCCCCCATGGCAGCCAGAGAAGGCTCAGGGCTCCAACCAGACTTCCACACACCCTCAGTCCTGGCCGAGCCCGCCACTCAGCAACCCCCGTCCCAGGACACCCCAGGCACTCTCTGCTCCCAGCACCCCCATCGTGTAACCCCTTAGAGCCATCTGTTTGTCTGACTCAGCAGTGGGTCTGTCTCTGCCAACGTTCCCTTACTTGCTGGGCACCCCCAGACCGAGATAAGCGCCAATGAAAGGGAAAGGCTGTGCTGCTTCAGGGGCTCAGTGTCACCCTGAGTGTCTGCGCCCGATGGCTTCCTGGAGCCCCTCTCCTCCCTGGCAAAAAGCCCTCTCCGGGAACACCCTAGAGAAGGACTGCTCCAAGGGAGCAGCAGTGTTGATGAATGACCAGCGTGGGGGCTCTGCTGCCCCTGACCACCCACCAAGACAAGGCATGGGCACAGCTGACAGAAGCCAGCGCTGGCCCCACTCACAGAGGAGCCCAAGGCCCAGGGAGCAGAAGCCCCTTGCTGCAGCAGCCTAGGCCACCCCGCTGACAGGGACTGGCCGAGGCCGGCCAGCACCCACCTTGGCACAGACATGATGGTGGCCTGCCCTCCCTGAGCCCCTGGCATCCTGGCTGAGGAATAGGCCCGGACCCTGCTCTGCCCCCTTGGGGCCCCATCTGGCCATCCACCACATTGCAGAGCTAACAGGACCGAGCAGGACAGCCCCGAGCTGCAGGCCTCGGGCCCAGAGCAGGGCCCACCATGGGACGCCCCGTGTCAGGAGGCAGGGAGGCGCTGAGGAGGCTCCCAGGGCCTCCCAGGCACAGATGGGTGCCCACCCCCATCTATAGTATGCAGAGAACTAGCAGGAGGGCCCTGAGAAGCAGGGAGACACCTCCCACTGGGGGCAGGTGAGGGCACCGTGACTGGCACGAGGGTCCTTAATCAGGACAGCCTCCTGGGCCATGCAGAGCCCCCAGCCAGGTGAGCCAGAGTCAGGCCGCCGCAGAGCCCCTGGCCCGGGCTGTCTTCCTAGAAGGCTCAGGGGCTGATACCTCAGGGGTTGGATCTGGGCATCAGGGCCCAGGGGTTATCCAGACCGCGACCCACAGCACCCCAGAGGTAACCCCTACCCCTCTCTGAGCTCACAGGTCCATGTCCACCCACTTCCTGATGCTCCTCCCCGTCCCTCCCCAAGTCCAGGCCAGAGAGACGGAGGCGGAGGGCAGGGCCCAGTCCAGGCCTGCCCTGACCCGGTTCTTTCCTTGAGACCTTGCGTCACAAAACCTGCTGTGCTCGTCCCGAATGACTCTTTCTGTCCCGTTGCCAACCGTGGGCCCAAGAACCTGCATCACTGTGCAGATCTGAGGTTCCCACAAACCAGATGGGGGCTGGGCCACTCGTGACCCCAAGGCCCAAATCGTGGATGAAAAAGCCGTGATGGAGTCCTAGCTGTTCACTGCACCCTGAACTGGCTGGGGGCTGACCCTGGGCAACAGGGCCACCCACCCTGGGCAGCAGCCTATCTACACCCGTCACTTCCCAGACACCCACTCCTCATATCCTGGTAGCGGACGCGGAGCTGCACTGACGCCCAATGCGTCTTAGTTCGGGTGCCTGCACCTTCCTCTCCCAGGTGTGTGTCAGAGCTGGTGCATGAGGGCGTTAGTGCCCCCTCTGCAGATCTGCACATCAGGCTCAAGAACAGAGAGGAAGGCGCTGGGGGCTAGGGTTTAAACCCACAGCCTGGCTGCTCTCCAGCTCCGGCGGGTGCAGTGCCCACCTGCTAATTAGGAGATCAGTTCTTTCCTGATCTTTTAGGAGTTCCTTCTGTCAGATGAGAAGGAAATTCTGAGCCCTCATGACACTGAGCACGGCAAAGCTTGAGTTCAGATCTTTACACAAGACCCATCCTGTCTGTTCTCCCAGAGGCCGGGCCTCCCAGGGCTAGGGCCTTGAGGGACCCTGTGGTGGGAAGTGGGGGATTACCCAATGAAAAAGACCCCTGTGATCCATGGCCGACCCCATTCCCCGGCTCTGAAGGTCCTAACCCAGCAATGAGTGAATGCGTGTGCACATGCTCCCCTGGGGCACACGTGTGGGCGGGGGGGGGTACACCCCCAGGAGGCAAGAGAGCATCTGGTGCCGGATGCTGGGCCCGCTCTCCTTCCTGCCCCCCTCCCCCAAATCCCCAGGATCTAATCATGAGATGGTGGTGAGCACATCACCCAGAAGGGACCTTGGGGGCCCAGCAGCCACCATCCCCAGGGCTGGCAGCCTGAAAGAACCCACAGTCCAGGCAGAGATCAGCCTGACCCACAGAAGCCAGGACATGAGGAAATGCGGCCCACAGCCCAGACGCTGGCCTCCCCTGCGCTGCCCCATAAGTGCCAGAAAGTCTGACATCAGCCTCAGCCACCAAGGGCCAGAACTGCCCAGTGCTGCCCGGAGGGCCCCTGCCAGCCAGAGCCCACCCACTGCACACAGAGGGGCTCATAGCCTCACCGGTGACAGTTCTGGCTGATTGGCCCTGTGCACAAGGCACTGAGCTGGGAGCTGAGGGACTGGCCACACCAGCCCAGGGGACATAGTGTGGACCCAAAACAGGTCAGCATTGTTCCACAGAGTCTGGAATGCTTCCCTTGGGTGGTCCCCCTCCCACTCCCCTGCCCTCCTTCCCTGCACCCTCCATCCCTGGCAGCCAGCCCCTCACCCTCCTCCCTGCAGCTCCCGGCCATCCAGCTTCTGCAAGCAGTGCTCCTGGCCAGGAGGATTATCAGTGGTGGGGGGTGGACCAGAGTCCCCAGACCCCCTTCCTCTGCCTGGGTCAGCCCATCCCACCTCCCCACTTCACCTGACACCCCAGACCACCAGAGGGAGAGGCCACTGGGGGGCTAACCCTGGCCACGGGCGAGGAGCCCAGGGTTCAGATGTGGGAGGCCCACGCCGGAGGGGGGCGCTCATCCACGGTGGGAGGGCACCTTGAAGCAGGCTGAAACCCGCCCGGAGAGAGAAGAGGCGGCAGAGCACAGAGCCAGGGCTGCGTGTGGCGGGAGGGGAGGAGGCGGGGCTAACCACGAGGCTGGTGAGGTGCAGAGACGCATGCTGGGGCCAGGAAAGCCTTTCCGAAGGGAGACAAGAGTGGGCACCCCAATTCTGCTTAAGCTTTGGCGAGAGAGCCAGCAGCTACCAGAAGGATTAAAGGGAACCAAAGATGGGGTCCTTCTCAGGGCCTGGCCTGCACAGCTGCCGCGCGGGAGAAGCCAATTCTTGCCAAACCAAAAAGATGGGGACGTTTCCAAATGAAGCCCCTCACAGACCGCCCGCCGTAGGGGGCTGGCCTCTCACTGATGACTTTCGTTTGGTTTGCTTGTTTTGTAACATCTCAGATCCACAGAGGGGGGAAAACGTTGGAAGGACCCAGCTCTTTCTGGCTGAGACTGCAGAGCCCACACCCCGTTTCTCCCGGTGCCCTCGCTCCCCTGCGTCCTGAGCCCACGCCTATCTGACAGTGGAGCGACTCCCGGGCCCACAACCCAGGGCTTTCTAGAGGCCTGCGTGGAGCTGGCCCCCGGGGCTTCAGCCCCCTGTTGGGCTCAGGGAGGCCCAGATGCGGGGCATCTCTGAGGGAGAGAGCCCACATTTGCATCCGGGAGGCCAGCATATCACTCCCACGGAAAACCGGTCAGAATAAATCTGACATACACCCGAGGGAGCCTTCTTCCTTCCAAGAGAAGTTGGGGTGGGGGGACTTTCGTTCCGGGGTCTGCACCCAAGGGCTCCCTGTGTGAACCTCCTAATCTGGGGCCAGCCTCAGCCTTCAGTTTCCAGGCCTGGTGCTCCAAGGTCAAGACCTGCAAAGGCTCCCACTGGCTTAGCCCAAGGAAACGATCTCAGACTCAGAGAAGGTCACCATTGAAACCATCTTACGCTTTTCATATGTTCCTCAAATCTAAATGTAGTTGTCCCGTGAGCCAAACATCCTACCACTGCAGCTGGGTTTCTAGAGTTTTCCTTCTCTGTTTTGCTCCCATTCCACGGTCATAAAACCATTAATGGCAGCTGCCTCTGCCCAATCTGCCAGCAAGGTCTGGGGTGCCCCGGGGCCTCTGCTCCATCTCCTGACCTTGGCTTCCCTCTTCTGTCCAGAAACTGTAACGGGCTGTCTCTGTAAAGGGCACTTCCCAAGAAGCGTGGGCCCTGTGTGCTGTGTCTCTCCAGGATAGCCTGGAGGTGAGGAGGAATGAAATGTCCTCACCTTTGGACGGAGAAAGGCTCGGGCAGAGGCAGGGTCCACTGGGCCCCAGGCTTGCGAAGTAGACCAGACCCCTGTCTGAGCGCCAGCTCTTCCTTCCTGCCCTCCAGGAAGGTCTCCTCTGGCTTCTGCTCCTTCTCCCAGAGGGTGTGGCAGGGAGAGCAAACTGGGAGCCACCCCCTCTGGGGCAACAGCAGAAGGAGACTGAGGGGAGTGAAGCCACCTCAGCGGGAGGTGCGTGCCGAGACGCAAACCCCCACTCTCCCAGATGCCCCCACGGACTCCCTCCCAGGGTTCTACAGCCTGTCTGCTGGAGGAGCTCCGCCCACTTGGAGCCGGAGGGCCGTGCTCTGGGTGCATGGCCCCTTCCGTGACTGGGACCCTAACTGTCCCCGCTGGGCATACTCCAGGATGGCCAGGAGCCCTCTCGCTCTCTCACGCACTCTGCTCGGGGAGGCCAGCCCCACGGCCTGCCTCGGCCTGGGGGTCCGGGGAGCTGCCCTGGCGGCGGTCGAATTGTGCCCGCAGCAGTGCTCCTGCGTAAAAGAGCTGGTTCCTTCCCAGCATGCCGTCCTCGACCTCACCAACCTTCCTACTAAACTGAACAGGGGGGGCCGGTCGTAAAACGGGTCCCGGCCGTCGCACAGCGCGTGCTCCGGAAAGACGTCGTCCTCCAGGTCCTCCTCCTCCTCCTCCTCCTCCTCCTCCTCCTCCTCCTCCTCCCCCACGCTCTGCTCCTCGGCAGGCTCGGTGGCGTCGGAGTCGGGGCTCGAGAAGGTGGGGGAGGGGGTGAGAGCAGCCATGCGCTCGCTCATGCATGTGTTGAGAAGAGGGTAGCTGTTGCAGCCAGAGATGACTGAACTGAGGTTAGTACGACAAGACAGAGAGAAGTTAACACCAGCTACTCGCAGGGACGGACGGGGGGCGGGGGGTGGGGGGGGCGTCTGTTCAAAACCAAACACACAAACCATCTGGAATGTTGCTTCAAAAGACAAGAGAACCAAAGTGCACCCCGTCCCCAGGCTTGGAGAGAAACCGCACATGTGGTCAGTGGAAGGCTACGGAAAGTTCTGGAAAGCACCTACTGGCATGATCCTGGCCAGGTGTGGCTGAGGTTGTGTGAGGACCGGGTGACTCACATTCACACCCGTGGACACATGCAACCTGGCAGCCATAGCCCCTGGTGGCAATGCCGAGACCCCCTCCCCTCCTGGTCTCCCAAATTACAGGGCCCACTGGCCTGTGGACAAGAATGGCTGGGGAGGTGCCTCAGACCCAGGAAGGACGAGGACAGGGGAGTCAGGGTGGAAAAGGGCCTCTTGCTGGGGTCCCCCAGCCAGGGGTCTCGGCCTTGGGAGGAGGCCCATTCCCTGCCCCCACCACCTTCTCTCTCTCTCTCTCTCTCTCTCAGCCCAGGGAGGAAAGGAGGCGCCCACCTGCCCACCAGCCGGAACCAAGGAAAGCGGTCGTAGAAGGGGTCTCCGCCAGTCACCACGTTGTCACAGTCCTCGATGACACTGGAGGGCACCTCCGCCGCCCGGTCGTACATCTCCCGCATCAGGTCCAGGCGCTGCCTGGGGGCGGGGAGGGGGTAACAGAGGTCACCATGGGTGGAGCGTGGGGCAGGCCATGCCTCCCGCTGGGCCAGCAGGCTCCGCCCAGCTCTGGCCACAGCTCGAGGCTCAGTGTGATTTGGTGACAGAGCCTCCTCACTCCTCAAACTCAGTCAACCGTGAGCAAATTCCAAGTGAGCACGCGAGGCACCACTAAATGGCCTCGACGCTGACCCAGGGACAGCGAGGCAATGTGAGTAGTCAGACCGGGCCTGGAATGGGAGGCAAGGGGACCGAGAAGGCCTGCCAAAGCCCAGGTAGGGCAGCTTGGGGTGGGGGATCATGTCGCCAGGCCCTTAGAACCCAAGGGAACGAAGGGCAGATTGGTGATCGGATATAGTCATAGAAAATATTTTTAAAATGATTATCCCCAGAAAAACCAACACACTGTAGAAGAAAGAGAATGCAGTCATTTCCCCCTAGAACTCGGGAGTGACAGGAACGTGGTGCTCGTCCTCACGCGAGTCCCAGCATGGCCCCAAGGACGGTGGGAAGGGGCCATGAGCATGGGCCCTGGCTCGCACAAGTCAGGGGAGCACATGTCCCTGCGTGTGTCCGCATGTGAACAAGCCATACCAGAGGAAGGTGTGCGAGTGTGAGTGTGGAGGGGTGCGTGTGGTTGGGTCTGGGGAGGACTGAGAGCATGGATTAATGACATCTTCTGTTCTCCGTAGCTGACGACGTCGTGATATCCCTGGGGCCTGCCAGTTGGGTCAGCCCGCGAACAACACATGGGTGAGCCAACCTGTCACACACAAACCAACCCACCCGCCCTTACCCCGCTCACACACCAGAGCAGCACCCTTGCCCGAAATCTCCCGACAGTCAGGCACATGGCAGCCTGGGCAGCCCTGTGCCCAGACCCCACCAGGATATCTCCAAGTGGCCAGTTCCCGTGGATGGCCCTGCCCGCTGAGGCCTCGCCCAACTCTGCTCCTTCTCCCTCCTGACGCCCGGAGCCCTCCCACCGGCATGGCCCCTGCCTCTGTGCAGAGCCCCCACACCCAGGGGACCACAGTAGCATCAGACTTTCCTCTGATAGCATCGACCTCTGTCTCGCTCAGTCTCTCTCCAGATCGAGTCGCACATTACGGCGAGCACATGGGGAGCATGGAGATGGGGCTGTGAAAGACGCCTCTCACAGTGACAGCTGCACCCCCCCGTCCGACCCCTCCAGGTCCCTCTGAGCCCCTCTGCTATCCTGCCTGGGATCCCTTGGGTCCTGAGGTGGAGAAGCACCCTGCTGAGCTCTTCTGAGAGCCCAGCTTGGCTCTGGAGACTCCCCACCCACCTCTCGGGGCCCGCACTGCAGCACCGTGAGCCTCATCCCCTGTTTCCTCCATGAAAGCCCACTGAACCTCACCACTGCGTCGGCAAAGGGAGAATGCAGCTTCTATAACCACACTTTTCCTTCAGATTGTAAAAGCCATTGCAGCAGGAGAAACATCCCCCTCGACATAGGAGCTCGGAGGGTGTGCCCCCCCCCACACCTGAGCTTCTCCAGCGTCCAGTAGTGGGTGGCCCCATTCTTCTGGTCCTGGACCTCCACGGCCACAATGGTGCGGGGGAAGGGGCGAGTCTCCCGGTCTTTGGCGGCCTCCGGAGGCAGCAGATCCGGTGGCAGCGGGGAGTAGAGAGTGTCCGTGAGGAGGACGAATTGGAACTGGACCTGCAGCAGAGGGGAGGATGGCGGACGTCAGCCCTTCAGTGGATGGAGGCCAGGCCCCAGAGCGCTTCCTTCCCACCTCTAGGCTGCACTGGAGCCTTCTGAACAGCAGCCGGAGAGAAAGCTGCTCCTGCTCCTCAGTGCTCCCTGAGCCTGAGGCCACACACCCGCCCGGGTCTGTCCCTGGGCCTCCCTCTCCCTGCTGTGCCCCCCCCGCCGCTCTCAGGTCCCCAGGTCAGGGGTGGGAGCTGTACCCTCCCCCAGGGGGCAGGGATGCCCAGCACTGGGTCCCCCCTGTGTGCGTGTGGCCACAGCGAGTGGGCAGTGGGGCAGGAGCCCACCTTCTTCTTGAGCTCAACACTGATGGCATTGGCCTCCTTGAGGAAGATGGCGTTGCCCCACAGCAGGTCCCGAAGTGACGTGAACTGGTACCACTTCCACTTGCGGAAAGCCCAAAGCGCCAGCTCACATTCTCTCTCAGTCCACTGGACTGTGGGGAGAGGTGTGGGCAATCGTTGCAGAAAGGCCACAACACCCTACTCTGGCCACAACCCAGGGTTCTGTGTCTGGACCCCCAGTGTCACACTGACTGTTCCCAGCGCTCAGAAAGAAGGAAACCGGTGGGAAGGTCTGCCCCAGGGAATGGCCTGAAAGGCCCAATGGGCCCCAGAGCCAGAGCACTCGGAGAGGCCGTCAAGCTCAGAGAGGGCCGTGGCAGCGCCCTTACAGACATGGGGGGCCCCTGGCAGGGGCAGGTGCCCGTGGGAGGATGGCAGGAGGGCTAACCGGGGCTCAGCCTCATGCCCTGTCCCAGCTCACATGTTTCTACCCCCCAGGCCCACAGGAGGAAGGACGCGGGGACACCGGGATGGGCCTATCTGGGCTCCCAGGCTCGGCCCCTCTTACCCAGGGCCCCTGCCCCGAGGGAAGAAGCCTCATCGGATAAATGGCTCCACACAAGGGCATGCCAAGGTCACCTCTGCACAAAGGTACTGACCAGCTGACCGCGGGCCAAGCTGGACATGAACCCCGGGTCTTTTTCTGCCCCTTCTGCCCCGCCGGTGGCCCCCCTCATGCCCACAGCGGCTGAGGTCAGCAGGTGGGCCACCAGAGTTAACGCTCAGAAAGGGGGTCCTGAGGTGAGGAGCAGCAACTGGGTCCCGGATAAGAGCACCAGCCTCGAGCCGACAGGATGGGAGAGCAGAAGCCGCACCCTGCCCGCACCACCTCCCCACCACAGGCTGTTCCCACCGAGACTGGCCTGAGTGCCAAGGCCCAGCTGCCTCCCTGCCGCAGCCCAGCCCCTGCTCCCCAATCCTGCTGCCATGGGCACCTCCCAGCGACAAGGAGGCCTCTCCTCAGGTTGGGCCAGGGGCCCCAGGGCGAAGGTGTGGAGCAGCGTGGGGGCTCCTCTTGTCCGAGACCCCTCCCCAGCCCAAGGCCCACGCCCCATCCACTGAGAGCCTCTCACCTTCATCCTCGGGCTCCTCCTCCTCCTCGTTCACCTCGGGGTAGTACCTGGAGTCCATCTGCCTCTGCAGGGCCTCCAGCTTGCTCTCGTAGTCCTGGCCACGGGAGAAGCCCTGTGGACCCACGTGGGGACCGGACCCCGTCCCCGCCCTCCCGCCTGGGCCTCCCTCTGTGGGCCCCAGGGCCTGCACCACAATGACGGCTGGCTGAGCGGGGACCCCGGCTCCCCACCCTGCCCCTGGCCCAGGGCCCAGCGGCCGCCCTCACCAGCCTCTGCTGCTCTAGCAGGTACGTGGCCTCCTCCCGCTCCCGGCGGTACTGGTCCTCTAGCTCCTGGAGTCTGCAAGAGCGGGCTGGGGTGAGCGCGTACAGGGGGATGAGCGGCAGGATGGGCACAGGGACCCTGGCCTGGGCCTCACCTCTGCTCCATCTCCTGCTTCATGTCAATGCCCTGCTTCTCTAGCAGCTCTCGCTGCGCGAAGGCCCAGTCCACTGGCTCGGCGGGCGTCTCCGCACAGGGCGTGCGCTCCCGCTCCTGCCTTGCCTGCTCAGGGTGGTTGAACCGGAACACGTGGCTCTTTCCCATGATGATGCGGTTTCCTGGGGGACAGAAGCCAGGTTGGCAATGGGGCGGGGGGCTGTGCCCTGGGGGTGGCTTCCAGGGATGGGGGCAGGGAGGAGGAGGGGATAGCGGGACACACGCGCTTCCTCCGGCTGGCCCACCCCAGGGCGCTGCCGGGAGCCACCCCAGGTCCCCACTCTGGACCCACCAGCCACCTGCCCCGTGGCCCAAGACCTCGCTGTCTCCCCAAATCCACGTCCTCTGTGCCTCCCCATACAGCAGCCAGCGATGTCTGCTAAACAGTCCTGGCACTTTTCCAGCAGACAGTCCTTTCCCTACCTGATAGGGGCCACTGCCCTGGCCATCCTGACCCCGTGCCCTGTCAGTGGACATTCCTCCACCCCCGGGGGCTGTGCTCAGGCCCCTCCTGCAGCGTGGGTTCGAGGGTCCTTCCCTGCCCACCTGCCTCCCCAGCTGCTGGAGCATGACAGGAGCCAGCCTGTGTATGCCCAGGGCCCCCTAGAATAGATGTGTTCACTAGGTCAGCAGCATAGCCATACCTGACCGCAGGATACTGGGCTCCGTGACTTTCTTGCCATTGACATAAGTGTCTGCACCCTCACAGGGCTCCAGGGTCACCACGGCTATAGGACAGACAGGGGAAGGCTAAGAGGAGGACTGTGAGGGACTGTCATTCCAGGTGGTTGTGCCCTCTCTGACCACATGCACGGCTCGGCTCACCCAACCACCCAGGTGCGGCCCCCATCAGGCCTGTCCCCTCCCTGCTAGCTGCAAAGCCCAACAGCTGGCAGACAATACCTTGTTTGGGCCCCACAGGAGGGCCGCACCTCCCACACAGACGAGGAAGGAGACGCCCGATGGAGGGGGCGTGTGTGCCCAAGTCAGAGAACCATCAGGGTCTCCAGGTGGGCATGGATGGGAGACAGTGGCTGGCCTGTCCCCAGGAGTCCCAGAGCCCCCTGGAGCTTAGAGTCCACCCACCCAGAGGAGGGCAAGCTTTGGGGACAGCATTCTGGGAGAGCCAATGTCCCCAACACTGATTAAGGCAGTGACCCTGAAGTGTCCTTGTCACAGTTGGCTGCGGGCCAGAGGCTTGTCAGGGAGCACACCTGGTGCTGGGGGAGCGTGGGGCCTGTGATGGCACAGGGACATAGCAGGGGCCTCCCCAAGAGGATCATGTCCAAGACAGGCAGTGGGGACAGAGGTGGGCAGGCCAGCTGGGTAGTGGACAGACGGCAGCTCCAAGCCCAACAGGAAAGTGGGGTCTAGAAGTAGCTCTCCACACTAGATCTAGGCTCATTCCCACAGCTTACTATCCTCCTGCCCAGGGAGACCCCCAGCCCACTCTGGGGGCAGGGAGGGGGCTTCTGGGTCTACAGCCCAGCACTCAGAGCCCCAGTTCCCTGGAGCCACTTCCCCAGGGCTGAGATACCTTCACTGCCCCCTCGGGAATCGCTCCGGAAGATGCAATGCTCCTCCTTGATGAAATGCCCACTCAGGACAATGTCCTGCCGTCTCTCTGCATCCTCACGGCCCACTCTACAGAGGAGGGGGGCGCAGTCAGCACTGGCCAGACCCAGTGCATCCAGGCAGCCACCCCCGGGCCCACCCCTGCCCCTCCACAGGGGAGCCTGGCTGGACTCTGTCGGGAAATGCCCAGGGTGCATGCGAGCAGGCCACAGGGGACGCCCCAGACACAGCCCGGCCTGGAGAGCCCCGTGGCACAGAGTGGCCCCAGCCTTGTGTCCATGCTTGTTAGGGTGGGCAGACAGTAGCGTTCCAGAAGACACCAGGTTCGGCAGCCCCTCTGTGGGGGAAGCCTGAGCCCCGCGAGCCCCACCTGGTTATCCCGTCCTTGATGTAGTACAAGAGGCACTCAGACATCAGTGGGTCCTCGTTCAAGTTGACCAGATGTGGTGTCTGGGGAGAGAGGAGCCCGGTTACCTCTCCTGGGGAGGCATGGGGGCCCAGCACTGAACACCCACCTGACCTCTCTCTCCTCGGGGGCCAGACCATCACCAGCCCGAAGTTGCCTCATGGGGACACAGTGTCCTCCTAGCCTGGCTTCCCTGAGGAGGGGCCCGGGGAGCTCAGAACCTACGTGAGAGGCACTCAGGGGGAGTTGGGAGCCCAGGGAGGTGCTGGGGGCTGTGGGGGGCCCTTGGGTCTGTAGGGTGCATGCTGGGTCCCGCAGGGACCAAGGCATCAGGCTCTGGGTCTGCTCCTCCACCCTAAAGGGAGCTATGGGACTCCATTCAAACTGAAGCACCCAGGAGCTGAGAGCCCCAGTGATCTGTGAGTCCAGAAGGATTAGGGTGCTGCTGGGGAGGGATCTGACCTGCAGGCCGAGGAGCAGAGGCTATGAAAGAAGTCCCTTCAGGCCCCCCAGCTCAGCCCCCTCCCATCCGCCAGCCCTCCAGCTCAGGCCCCCTCTCATCCATGGTGTACCCAAGATGACCAACCTGTCTGAGCACTGCCCTCAGTCACCTGCCCCTTCCTGGGCAACCCCACAGGCTTCACCCACTGGGGCCCTAGACACACTTCCTGAACTCAGGAATGCCACCCCACACCGTGTCCCAGGCCGGGGTCCTGCAACCCAGTGGAAGCTAGGACAGCTTTCTTGGCTTCCCATTGGGCACCTTAGAATAAGCAGCCTCCACACCAAGCTCCAAGTCCCCCAGTGCCCCACCACCAGTCTGCAGGACTGTGACCGTCCCCATGTTATCGGACACTGGGGACAACCATCCCAGCCACCCCTTCTCCTAAGCAACGAGAGCTGTGCTCGCCAGAGTCCCAAGAACGTCCTCTAAGGAAGAGGTATCCTCAGATGCCCCCAGGGCAGTGCCCAGACCAGGGCCAACCGACCCAAGAGGGAATACTATTGCCTCTGCCACCAACAGCAAGCCTCCAGGGTGCAGATGTCCCGAGGCCACGTGCCCCAACAGCTCTGTACACCAGCCCTGGGGTACACCCTCCAGGAAGGGGCAGGGGCTGAGAGCCCAGGAACAGTCCATCCCAAGTGAAAACTACAGGCCAATCCCCAAGGGCTATGAAGCAGCCTATCACCTGTCCCCCAGCCTGCCCCAAGTGCAGAGCCTGCCCACACGGCCCCCTACTGTCCCCGGGCCTTAGCTCCACGGCCTGGAGCTCACAGGGCAGAAGCAGCCTAAGGAGCCCAGCCCCGCACCCAGGGAGTGGCTACCGGGCTGATGAATGTATCACCCAGCACGCGCACTTCCCTCCCCACGGTGTCTCCAGCAGCACGGAGGGCACTCCACATGCCTCTGGCTTCAGGTCCTGGCAACACACAAGCCCTCTGTCCCAAACAACACCTGGGGGGAAAGCCAGCCACAACAAAGCTGCTCTAGGGCAGGCAGGCCCAGAGAGTCGAGCTACGGTCAGAGTAGGCTATCACCACCTCCTTGGAGGCTTCCCAGCTTGAAACTTGGCTCCTAAGAGGTCTAAGGGTCTGGCACTCTTTGGGGGAATGGGGGTCCTGGGTCCTAGAATTATCAAAGAGACTTTTCCCCAAATGCTCATGCTACAGCCATCTGAACTGCCAAAGGGGTTGGCTCTCGGCTCCATGTGAGGCCCCACTGACAGCACCAGGTCTGCAGAGTGAGCTGGGATGGGAGAGGAAGAGTCCTAGCTGGGACAGCCAGACCCCACTCTGGCTGAGCTCCAAGAGGGCAGTGCTGCCCACCGTCCTGGCTAGCACAGGCTCTGGCAGGTCTGCACCCTCCATCCTTCCAGCGGCACCCTCCTGGGCTGAGCGGGGGTGGGTCCCAACCCTCGCCTGTCCGAGTTAGGACCGCACACCTGAACTAGAACCAGCACTTACCTTTTTGGGAGAGAACACCCCCAGGGTACCGCCGTCCTCCCTCATGGCCACGCCCATCTCGGCCAGCAGGGCTTCCCTGAAGGTACAGTGTCTGGGTCAGCCTGAGCCTCGAGGCTGCAGGTTCCTCACTCCCAACTGACCCATCAGCTGAGCAGGAGCTGGTGAGGCTCTGGCCCTTTGGCCCAGGGGCACCCCATTGGTCCATGATCACCTGGAGAAAACTGTCACCTGACCAGGGATCAGGTCAATGGGACCATCAGCGATGGGGGCGTCAGGGGGAGTCTCTGGTGAGAGGACATGAGCCTGTGCCCCGCTGGGACACAGCCACCCCCAGGAGTAGGAGCCCAGGGCTAGGGTGCTGGAGTCCTCAGTTTCCCCACTGCCCACCTCTCCATCCGGATGGCTTCCGTGCGCCGCAGCTTCTCCTCCCATGTCTCATTGAGCTCGGCGATGATCTTCTCCGTCTCCTGGGCAGTGGGACAGAGCAGAGTGAGGCTGGGGGTCTGGGGTGGGAGCAGACAGAGGCCCGGCTGCCAGGCAAAGGTCTGCAGGGCACCGGGGCCCCAATTCCCAGGTCTGTCTAGCCAGCACAATGCCTGAAATGTCAAGGGCTGAAGGACTAATGTATCCACAGACACAAGTCTCTTTGTGGACACAGCCAGACAATAAAGAAAAAAGGCAAAATAAACCTGGAGAAAAAGAAACACATATACATGTAAGGACCCTGAGAAACATGTAGGACACTGAGACACACGTGGGGCCACAGAGAGACACACAGGACATTGAGAGACATGCGGGGACACAGAGAGACACACAGGACACTGACAGACATGTGGGACACTGAGAGACACTCAGAGACACAGAGAGACACATGGGACACTGAGACTGGTTCTGAGGCACAGATGTCCCTTGGCCACTGCCGGGACGCAGACAACAAGCACTTCCAACATCAGCCCCAGCTCCTGGCTTCCTTCCCAGCCCCACACCCCAGTGGGTCCTGCACCCCAGGGTCCCCCACACACCCGGTACCCCCCACCAAGCCACAGTCCAGCCTCTGTGTGTCTGCCTGCTAAGTCAGCCCCAGCCCCGTACAGCCCAGCACCCCGCAGTCATTTACTAAAGGAATGACAAGCCCCTTGACTAAAAGCCAGCCGGCCGCCCGCAGGGCCACAGGTGTGAGCACAGAGCACAGGGAGGGAGCACAGACGCCCCTGGGACCCATCTGCCCTTCTCAGCACATGCAGCCTCTTGGTGCTGGATGGCAGACCCACATGCGCTCTGCTCCCGCCGGCACAGCCCACTGTGCCTCCAGGCAAGCCTACCCGGCGCTGTCAGCACACCCCTTCCGGGATCCCAGGCCCCTCAGGAAGGAACACTGCCCCCTCCCCACCCCCACTGGCCACGCCCTCACCTTCAGCCTCTCGATGGCCTCCTCACTGCCCGGGGCAAACAAGATGCGCTCGTGCAGGCTGGACACGGAGGCGGCACGGCTGGACAGGGCCGAAAGCGAGGACGAGGGGCTCATGCCCACCAGGGCGTTGGTCACTGTGGAGAGATTGTCAGGGGCTGGACTCAACTCCGCCCCGCCACGGTTACGGTTATTGTTCTCAAGGTCGGACATGTCTACGGGAGGAAGGGGAGGGGAGGGCGGGCAGACATGTGGGAGGGAGAGAAAAGAAAGACCAAGTTGGGAAAAAGCCAGAGGTGGGTGAAGAGAGGCAGGAAACAGAAAGCAGCAGCAGGTGCAGCTGGGGGCCCAGCGCCGGACAAGCACATGCGGGGCTGCCGTCGCCTCCCCGCCGGAGGACCCAGCCCCCAGAGCCCTCCCAACACCCCGGCGGCAGCAGGGCACCCCCTCGAGCTCCTCTCTACCTCCCCATCCTGCCCAGACCGGTGGCCTTCCAGCAGTCTCTGCACCTCCACCAGGTCTCCTTCCCTTGGCTGTCGCTGCCCTGTGGCCCTCCTGCACCCAGGGCCCTGACACTTGGCCTCATCCTCTCTGCCATGGACGCCCCCCCCATAGCCATCACCTGCCTGGCCCGCCATGTGGCCCTGAGCTTCAGGGACCATGCTGCGCTAGCTGTCTGGCCCCACTGAGCACAGGGATTGGCCCCAAGGACACCTTGGAGGAGAGGTGCACTGTGGGACTCTGAAAGGGCCCCTGCTCCTCCACCCTGGAAAGCCTGCTCTGGCTGCCCCAGGGTTCCATGCCCCCCCAAGACCTAGGACTTGGGGTTAGGACAACCCCCCCCAGCAGAAGCAGGCACGCAGCAGAGCAGCGGCAAATGTAGGACAGCACGGGGCGCTAGGGAGAACGAAGGTGTCCTGTGCCCCTGGGTCAGGGAGGCCCCAAACCGCAGGCCCATGCCACAGGGAACCAGACCCAAGGCCAAAGGGACACAGGCTGGGAGGCCCTGGCAGCATTCTCATTTGGCACTTCCATGGGAAGGGGCTTTGTGGTATGGGGGGCCCGAGGGAGTCTGGAGCTGGGAGCCAGGGGGCAGACCTGGCCTCCTGAGGCCCCCCAGGGCTCTCCGCCCTCAGGCACTAGCTACCAGGCTGAGTTTCCCAGGCCTCTGGGAGGACAGGCTGGGCTCAGCCACTTAGGCCTCCCTGTGGCCTCGGTTTTCCATACAGACATGGGCTGAGCCAGGAGCCTAGGTGCACCAGGCAGGGTGCTCGCATCTACCAAGACACCTATTGCCCAGCCCCTGAAAGGGGGAATGGCAGAGGAGGGCTGGGCAGCTGCCTCCCCGCCGTGCTGCCCTACACCCCGCGGAGCAGGGACAGAAGCAGGGAAACAGGGAGCAGCAAGGGGGATACACACATTTGGGTCCTCCGGGCACAGTGTTGGCTACGGGGAGGGGAGGCGTGGGGGAGGGAGGAAAGACAGAGAAACAGAAGAACAGGTTTGTCTCCAGAGGGCCTGAGGCCCACCCATCACAGGCCAGGCACCAGGCTGGGAGGCAGGGGTCTTCAGCGGACACCCAGGGACCGCGGCCTCCCCAGCACCCCCAGTACGCCAACGTGGCTTCCAGGGAAACCGTCTGCGGCCTGCTTGGGCCAGCACCAGACCCAAACCATGCTGTCCACCCCGGCCGAGGCCAAAACCGCAGCCTCCCCCCGAGGTGGCTTGCCCAGGGACTCAGAGCTGGACTGGGATTCAGGTCCATGCCATGAGGGCAGCCGGACTGGCCCCAGCCAGCCAACGGGTGGCTGTCCTGAGGAGGGAGGCCACCCCGGCCTGCCTGCCCCGCCTAGGACAGGTGGCCCGGACACTCACTGTCGGTGATGTCCCCGAGACCCTGGGCGTACAGCAGGTCCCGCAGCCGCGTCACCTCGTCCTTCAGCTCACGGATCAGCTTGTTGTTCGGGTCCTCGTTGATGACGGCGTTACAGCGGATCTGTTTGGCCCGGTCGGCATACCTGGACGGCCAAGGGAGCTGTGGGCTGTGCCAACAGGCCCAAGGGGGCCCAGAGCCCTGCCCAGGGCAGAGCCACGGTGGGGAGGACCTCAGCAGCTGGGGCCCAGGGGCCGGACACAGAGCAGGTCACCCCACCTGGAGCCAGTGGGGCCATTGGCCAGAGCCCTAGAGGGGGGTCACCTAGCCCTGCCCCACATTTGGGAGGACTGAGTCACCAGGAGGAGCAGGGATGGGGGGGGTACCTCTCTGTGAGGCGGAGCCTTCACACCTGGACCTGTTCTCCCCGGAGCAGAGGGGGCAAGTCTGACAGCTGGGGGAATGTGACGACGCCCACGTGTGTGTGTGTTTTGCACTCCTAAGTGTCATCAATGTGTGCAAGTACCTACATAGGGACCCACACCCCTTCATCCTTTTACAGTTGGTGGCATGTGACCCAGTCAGCCGAGCAGCCTCCTTCAGGGCCAGCGCCCAAGCTGCCCGCCCTGCTGCCAGAGGGACCCTTGGAACACACCTTTGCGCCTTTGCTCCTTAAAGACCTGGTTTGGTACCTGGTCCTGGGCCCTCGGACCCACGGGTGGTGGGAAGGGAATGGGCCCATGAAGACCCAGCAGCCACTGGAGCCTCAAGGAGCCCCAGATGAGGTGACCCCCCAAAGTGGTGCCTCTGACTCAGAGAGAGAGGGATCCATGCCCTCCTGGAGCCAGGCCGGGTCCCTTCACTCCAGAACACACCTCAGCGTGCTCAGGGTCTCGTCGTAGTTGATGTCTGCGGGGCTCAAGGCCGCGACCATCGCCGTCCTCGAGTTCCCGCCTGTGGAAAGAAGGCCAGGTTGTGAGGGGGCCTCTCTCCCCCGTCCGCTCCTACCTTTGCAGCTGAGGAAGCCAAGGCCCAGACGGGTAAACCCTGTTCACACAGTGGACCTGGCCTGCACCACTGCAGAGGGGAGCCCAGTCATTTTTCTCCTAGAGTGTGTTTTCCTCACATTTGTGGCTACTTCACAACAGCCAGGCCCCCTCCCCATAATGAGAGGGGACTGGGGCCGACTTTACGGCATTTCCTGCAATGTCGGGAAAATTTCTTTAGAAATTTAACATTCATTTCAATTCAAGATGCAACGATTTCTTTCATTTTTATCTTCCTCGTTCGGAATATTTTTTTAAATATTTCATGTCCAAGTCCTGGCCCAGGGCGGCACGGAGCCTGGTGTCCGGTAGCGCACTGCATGAGGAAATGGACATTTCAGCTTCAGCTCTAAGGTTGATGGATCACTCGAAGGCTCAGAATATGGGGAGCCCTGGGCAGGGGCTGCGGGCTGGTCAGCAGCCAGGGCACCCCTCAGGGACGTGTGTCCTAGGAGCCATGTTCCCAGGGTGTGGCCCCCACACGAACTGCGAGGAGACAGTGTGAAGGGCTTGGGGTGCAATGCCACACCAGGTGCCAGACTGAACTACACGGGGTGTTCCCCCTGCCCTACCCTGGAGCTGGGTCTGGTTGTGGCTCTTGGCAGAAGCGTCTATCCGGTCCACGTCCCCAGTGAAGGACCACATTCCTAAGACACTCCCATCCACCCTCAGGGGGGCCCCAGGAGCCTTCAGGAGGCCTGACATGGCACCTGTCACTAGCCTGAGCAGAGATCAGCCAGGCTGGTTCTGGGGTGCTGAGTCAGCCAGCTGGGGCTCCTATACCGTGGCCACAAAGCTGAGGAAGGCTATGGGGCCCACCTGGTCTGCCTTACGCTCACCAGGTCATCCCAAGACTCAGTTTACCTTCCTGGGCGTCAGCCTCCCAATCTGTGAACATAGCCAGGGAGGACCCCCGAAGTTATTCTTGGGAGGAAAGGGATCAGTATTGGGATCCTTCAGGCTCCATATCCCTATCTGTGTCTTAGGGGCTCAGAACTCAGGGAGACAGGGTGACAGATGCCACCAACCAAAAACCCAGCAAGCAAGCAGGGCTCCCGGAATCACTGAGTCCCAGCAAGGAGTAGCACTTGGTCTGGGTGTCACAGGCTTGAAGCAGGAGCCCCAACATAGGTGTATGTGTTCTGTGGCCCTATGGGCCATCCTGCTTCCCCGCACTTGCTCTCATTAGCCCTTTGCTGGCCACCAGCCCTGGCCCTCCAGAAGGATCCCCCAGGTTTGCCTCAGCCTAGGCCCAGAAAGAGTGAGAGGCCTCCTGCTGGTCAGACACCCCTTCTTGGGAGGGAAGGCAGGACAATGGCTCAGGGCAGAAGTTAGAACCCTAGGGACAGGTGAACCCGAAGAGTCCTCACCCAGGTTTTCTCGGAGGAGCCAGGTCAGCACAGAATCTCTGTATGGAATGAAATCTGTCTTCTTCTTTTTCTTGTTCTGTGGGGGAAGAACATTCCAGGTCAATCCTGAGCCCGCTGGAGGGGAAGGGAGATGGAGAGGGCAAAGCCAAGGGTCTGTGGCATGGGTCCCCAAAGCCAAAGGCTGCTGTGGAGGGCGGGGCTAGGCCAGTCCTCAAGGCCTCTCCCCACCTGCCCCATACGGTGCTACCCCCAGCCGCCCACACTCAGGGCCAGAACCAGACTTGCTGTCCCATCCCCTCAGGTTCTCCCTAGCCCATCCCGTTGCACGTCTGGGCCACACAGGCGGACAGAGCCATTGCCTTCCCTCCACTCTGTCAGAAGAATGGACCTGAGCCCATCGCCCCCTCCTCAAGCAGCACTGTTGGTTCTGCTGACTAAAAAGAAAAGGTCCCACCTCACCTCTCTCTCTCCACATGGAACTCACCTTCCCTCCCCTGCAGTCCAGGCACAGACCCCTTCCTTAGAACCTGCTCCCCCACCCCTCCCCTCAGGATGAAGCAGCCTCTGCTGGCTGCTAGGAACCATTGCTCCTTACAGACACGACTAATGGACTGACTGAAGGAGTCCACTGATCATGGATACTCAGCTTCCAGTGTCACCTAGTTCTTGTAGACAGTTGCTTAAAAGTATTTGTTGAGCACCCACAGGGGCAGCAGACATGGCGCCTGCCCCCCAGACTCCCCACCTGGGGCGATGCACACAGGGGCTTCCATGAGGGCTGAGTCACTTCTCTGGGCAGAAGCTCTTCCATCATTGTTCCTTAGGATGATTTCCGATGGGCACTCCCTTGGCTCTCAGAGAACATAACTTGTGAAAGCTCCTGAGACACGAGGTCAGGATGGCTTCCCGAAATCCTGCGCTGGCTTCGCTGTCGGTGGGGCTTGAGTGTCCCTCTCCTCACAGCTCCTCAGGACTGATGGCCTTTTTCTCTCCATTGAGACTTGGTGGGTGAAAACTGTGCTTCTATGTGACCTTTGGATTACTTCATTCCGGAGGCTCAATCCTCTGCCACATCTGTCATAGTCCTCGTTTCCCTTCACGCGGTCCCTTCCGCGATGACCAGGAGTCACCTTCATTTCCACCGCTCTGTCCATCCACCATCAGCAGTTGTTCAGTCATGCTCCTGCCCCTCCCAGAACTAGCTGCTGCTCTCCCTTCTCCTCTGCCTTCCCAGCCTCCGTCACTTCACACCCGGATTTTTGCGACACTGACTTCCATTCTCCTGACCGCCACACCAGGCCACCCGGCTCCCCAGTCATTCTCCAGGCAACAGCCTGAGCAGCACATGCCAGATTAGATCAGACTGTGAGTTGTGCTGGAAACCCCTCCGCTGCTCCCCATCCAACCACAGTCAGTTGGTTCCTGACAACGGATCAGGCCCCTGCCCTTCTCTGGCCTCATGTTCCTCCATGCTCCCTGCTCCAGGCCCTGAGACTCAAAACCTTTCACACTCAATCCTGAGGAAGTTTCTACGCAACCCCTCCCACAGCACTTCACGCAGTTCCCACAGCACGCAGTTCCCACAGTGCCTCACATGTTCTCTCACAGTCCCTTCTTTCCTCACACGGTTCCCCACAGCACCCTACACAGTTTCAGGTCCATCACACAATTCTGCACCATTTGTCACACAATGCCTCCCACAGTTCATGACACAGTTCCTCTCTCTCGGTTCCTTATATTGTTCTTTGCATAGTTCCACCTAGATCCTCACAAAGATCTCTGAGTTCCTTGCATAGTTCCACACTATTCCTTACAGTCCCTGACACAGTCTTTCACAGTTCTTCACACATTTCCCCAAAGGGCTTCTCACAGCTCCTAACATAGATACCCGCCAAAGTCCCTCACATAATTCTGTTTTTTAAAGAGTTCCCTACACGGTCCCGAGGCAGCTCCTGACACTTCCACCCATAATCCCACAATCCCTCATGATTCCTGAAAACGTCCTCAGCACTTTCACACTATCCCCACACCATTTTGCATTCTTCCTCTCACAGTTCCACATAGTTTCTCACAATTCATATAGTTCCCAACAGTTCCTCAGTTCCTCATCTAGTTTCTCACACTTGCCCCACATTTCCTCACACAGACTTTACACAATTCCTCACACAGTTCCTCACAATTCTTCCAATTCCACAGTACTGCACAACTCTATATACAGTTCCACATGGTTTCTCAAACAGCTTTTCTCACAGTTCCTTACACGGTTCCTCATATAGTTCCTCTCAGATCCTCACATAATTCCTCTTAGTTCCTGACATAATCCTTCACACCACCCCTAACACAGTTCCATGCATACTTCCCACACAGTTCTTCAAACGGTTCTTCACACAATTCTTCTCAGTTCCTCAGTTTCCCCACAGCATTCCACATGTTTCCTTACGCAGTGCACACAGAGTTCCTCACAATTCTTCATAAAGTCTACATCTATTTCCTTACAGTTCCTCACAATTCCTCACAGTTCTCTACAGGAGTCACCTGGTGCTTTACATGGTTTTCATCTCAGATCCTCTCAGTTCCTCACTCAGCTCCCCCACACAATTTTTTCCTCTCACAGTTCCACAAAGTCCACATACAGTTCCTCACTATTCTTCACAGTTTCTCACCCAGTTCCACACACTTTCTCATAGTTCATACCGTTCTTCACAATTACCAACAGTCCACACAGTGCCACATACAGTTCCACACACATATTTTCACACAGATCCTACACAATTTTCCACACACTTTCACACAGATTCCCTCAAAGTTTCTTACACTTTTCCACACAAATCCCTGACATAGTCCATTACACAGTTCTGCATGCATTTCCCCAGAAAGTTTCTCACAGTTCCTCACATTCCTTTTCCCACTATGTGGGAAGTGTGTGTGTATAACTGTGCCAGGAACAGTGTGAAGAACTGCACTGAGACTGTGTGGGGAACTCTGTAAGTAACTGAGAAGAACTGTGTGAGGGACTGCGCACTGTCCCTCACATAGTTTTCCATATAGTTCCCTCACAACCCCCATACTTCCCCACACCATTTCACATACTTCCTCTCACAGTTCCACAGTTTCTCACAGGGTTCACATATGTTTCCTCACAATTCTCCACATAGTTCCCCACACAGTTCTACCCAGTTCCTCATACTTCGCCACAAATTTCCCCCCATCAGTCCAGAGTTCGTCACAGTTCTCCAAAAATTTCCTCAAAAGTCAGTCACACAATTCCCACACAGTCCACCCACATAGTTTCACACACTTGTTACAGTTCTGCAAAGTGCCTCACGATTCTTTACACAGAGTTCCTCTCACAATTCCTCACATAGTTTCTCCCACAGTTCCTATAATTCTTCATGGAAATCCTCAGAGTCATGCAGTTCCTCATGTATTTCCTCAAACTATTCCTCACAGTTCCTCAAACTGCTCCCCATACAGTTCCCCCACATAGTTTCTTCATAGTTTCCCACTCAGTTCCTCACAGCCACATACAGTTCACCACAGTTCCCTCATACAGTTTCACACACTTCCTCTCACAGTTCCACACAATCTTACACAGTTCCCTACACACTTCTTCACACACTTCCGCAGAAAGTTGCCTCATACTCTTTCCACACAGTTTTTTTGGTCCTCAAAGAGTTCCTCTCATTTTCTCACAGTTCTTGATACATTTCTTCGCAGTTCCTCCTAGTACCTCAGTTTGCCACACAGTTTATCTCATAGTTCCTCACAGTTCCCACAGGTTCCTCATTGAGTTCCTCATAAAATTCCACACAGTTCTCTCTATACACTTCCTCACATAATCCTTCACAATTCCTCTCATAAGTCACCAGTTTTTCATACAGTTCCACATAGAACTCCTCCAAATTCACAAAGTTCCCCGCACCGTTTCACATACTTCCTCTCCCATTTCAGTTCCATTCAGTCGTTCCTCACACATTCCACACAGTTCCTCACAATACTTGATACAATGCCAGAACTCTTGCATGGTTCCCCCTACTAGTACCTCACACTTGCCCTAGACAGTTCCCCACACAGCTCCTCACATGATCACTCACTGTTGCTCACAGGTCCACACACAGTTCCTCGAGGTTCCCCCCACACACAATTACCACATATTTTCCCACACCATTCCAAATATTCCCTATACCGCCACAGTTCCTCACAATTCTTCACATGTTTCCTGCCTAGTTCTCCACATGGTTCCATAGTTCCTCACAGTTCCCACACACAATTCCCACACCATCTCATACACTTCCTCTCACATTCCCTCAGAGTTCCTCATATAGTCTTCACATGGTTCCTCACAGTTCCCACACAGTTCCTTGGTTTCCTCACACAGTTACCTATTTAGCTCCCCATACCATTCTCCGCAGTTCCTCAGACAGTCCACACAATTACTCATAGTTCTTCATACACTTTCACATGCATTTTGTCACAGTTACAATTCTTCACAGAGTGCCATACGCAATTCTAATTTTCTGTGGTCCACAATACAGTCCTTTCCAGTTCCATGTGCATTTTACCCATTTCTCACACTTCCTCACATCCTTTACAGTCTTATGCACAGTATTTCACAGTTGCCCACGTAGTTCCTTACAATTCCTCATACAATTCCCACATTTGTCCCACACCATTTCAGATACTTCCTCTCACAGTTCCTCAGTTTTCACAGTTTCTAACACAATACTTCATAATTCCTCACACTGTTCACAATTCCACACATAATTCCCATACAGTTTCTCACAAAATCATTCACATAGTTCCTTACAAATACTCGCACTGTTCCTACAGTTAGTTCCTCTTAAGATCCTTGCTTAGTTCCTCCCATGTTTCCTCACAGTTCCTAATACATTTCCTCATACAGTTCCCCACATAGTTGGTCACACTCTTCCTCTCATTTCCTTACATAATTCCTCATGCTTCCCCACATGGTTCCTCACATTTCTTCCCACGCAATTCCTTACATAAATCAACATTTTTCCATTTCAGCTCCCCACACTGGGCTTTCCAACTACATGGCACAGCTGAGTACCCCTCTACCTGGGTGGCTCTTCCCCACTCTTCACGTCTTAGCCCTAAAGCTACCTGTCCTATAAAGCTTATGTGGCCATACTGACTAAAGGCTACCTTGTGTATAGGTCATGCTCACAGTCCATTTTTTTCCTTTGTGAGATTTATACCTATTCATAATTCTGTTTCTATGTCTATCATCTATGTCCCCCATCGTGCTGTGGCCCCTGCAAGGCTGTGTTGTTCTAACACACAGCTTCACTCAGAATTGGGTTCACTGTGTTTGTCTGCTAGGTGCACAAACAAAAGGTACTTTTACTGCCAAGACCTTCGCAGAACAACTAGGGCTAAAGGCACTCCTTGCTTCTAGCCCCAGTGCAATGGCTGAAGACTCCTCCCCCTAGAACTGAAGAAAGCAGCTTACCTTATTGGGCCCAGAGTCCTGGAAAAGAAAGATAGAATCTGAGGACCTGGAGTGAGGCTGGGGACCCAGGGTGTATGGGGAGGGAAGGACTAGTGGGCTCCAGAGAGCAAAGGAACCGGCTGGGTGAGCCAAGTCACTGTGAGAGGCTGCAAAAGGCCCATCACTCACCACCTGGCCATCACTGGCCACCCTGGTCCTGACAGGCCAAACAACAGAGCAATCTCTCAGGCTGCTGTCACCCAGCAGCTCTTCCCTCACCCCAAACTATTTAAGAAAAAGGTTGGGGCCTTGTAAGAATTTTCCTTCTCTGGACAAAAGCCTAGGTGTCTTGGTGAATGGCCAGTACTGGTGGGGAAATTTTGACACCATCTGTAGCCTAGGGACACAGACCCTTCACATCTCCGAGATTTCCCTTGAACCCCAGGCACCCTGATAGAGATAGCACTTGGCACAGGTATGACAAGCATCTTTCCAGAATGAAGGACAGGGAGCCATAACCCATCCCATCCATCTAGTTCTAGAAACCCAAAGCTAGCTCACCATTTCAGCCAGAGCAGAGATCACCTTCCCCAGCGTGGTCAAGGACTTATTGATGTTGGCTCCCTCCTGTGTGGGGAGAAGACAGTCAGGATATCAGGAAGCCTCAGGACCCTCTCGCTCCAGAGTGATCCCCTGGGGCCTCATGCCATGAGACAAGGGGCTAAGGCTGCCAAGCCCTGACTGTTCATCCGGGACTCCTTGGAGCATGGGGGGCTCTGGCAAGAAGCCAGGCAGAGGCTCACCCTGGCCAGGGGAGTACACTTGCCCAGCTTCTTCCAGGCTTCCTGGGGGTCCTCGTAACATCTCACACGAGCCCTGGGGCCCAGCTGGTACAATTTCCAGAGACTCTTCCCACCCACTGGGTAATGTGGCACCAAAGTGAGGCTGGAACATGAAGGCTCTCCTTCCGGACACCAAAGACGTCTTTGATAAGAGACTCTTTGCCTCACAGCCTGTGTTCTGGAGCAAAAGCCACACACCGGTGCCCAAGTCACTGTGAGGACCCACGAAAGGCCCAGCTTTCCTGCTGGGGTCTCTGTCCTTGTTGGCCCTTAGCCAGTGTGCCGGGTGCAGCCCTCTGACTCCTGGCCTCCTCTCACCTCCTCCTGTGCCCCCTACTCTCCCTGCCCAGGCTCGCCCTGTGTGGGGGTGGCCCCAACCACCTCCAGCCCACCCTGGAGCAAGCCAGCCTTAAAGACACGGCCCGCCAGGTGAGCGAGGCGCAGGGTCACAGACACGCCAGTCCGGCCCCTACCTTGAGACGCGTGCCCTTGGCTCCTGTGGAGTCGGCCCGCTCACTCCCGGCCAGGTCCACCAGGCTGATCTTGCTCACCTGAAACAGCAACTGTGTCAGATGCAGGAGAGGCCGCAAGGCCACTGTGGGGACATGGCCAAGCCCTTCCCTGGGCCTGATGGTCTCTGACCCTGCACTTTCCCTCCCTTCACAGCTTGTCCGAGGCTCTGCCTGAGGTCAAAGCCCACATCCCTGAGAGGCTGTGTGCCCCTGGCCCCTAAAATGTCTGCTGCTGCTGCTGTGCTGCTCTCAGCACACAGGGCACTCTTCATCTGTCGGCACAGAATTCCCCACAGAGCTCCCCAGGGTGTCCTGTCACCTGTTTCCACAGATGGGCTCATTGTCTATGGTGGGATCTGAATCCGCTTCCAGAGCCCCAGCGGCTCAGCTGCCTCACAAGGGCACAGTTGGCTGGCCCAGTGACCAGGCGGTGGGGGGATGGAGGCGACACTGCCACGGCCTGGGCTATGCTGCCACATGGGTTCCAGAAAAACCCAGGCCCTCCCGATCCATGGCCATTGCAGATGCAGACAGGACTTGCCCAGACTTTAACAGCCAGAGACCCTCTTGGTGCCCAGAGCCCATGCTGGGTGGCAGGGGGTGGGAGGGTGTCGCAGGGGGTGGGAGGGTGTCACAGCAGGTGACCCCCAGCCCAGTCCACCCTGTTCCAGTTCCACACTCTGCCCACCCAGGCCCCACTGGGCCATCGTGACTCTCTGGGAGGAGGGTACCAGGCTGAGGTGACCCTGGCATGGCCGGGGCCTAAGTGGGGCTAACTTCTCCCAGACACCCTGCAGTCCCTGGGGTGCTGCCAGTCAGGAGGGGACTGGGATACCCCCAGGAGGAGGCCTGGACCATGGGTCAGGGGAGATGACATGGAGAAAACCTGACACCCAGAGACAGAGCCACGAAGGGACAGGAAGAAGCTGTGAGCCAGCCAGGCTGCCCCTTGGGGAGCACAGAGACCACATGTCTGGACAAAGTGTCTGTCCGGGGCCACCACACAGGCCAAGACGTGTAGGAAAGGCATCTGGAGCCACAGGCAGGGTGGCGCCGGCCAGCACAGCCTCAGCTTTGTGCCTATGGATGCCAGGGCCCCCACTCCCGCCCGTTGGTCAGGCCCCACGGTCACCCCTTGTGACAGGCGCTCATCCCACCCACGGCCCCCAGCCCTCGAGGGCTGCCAGCACCCACTGTGGTGCAGCTCTGGGGCCAGCCCTCCTGGGCCCCCTGTCCCCACCACAACTACCAGGCAGGAGGTGGACTGGGGTAGATGTTGGGTGGGGCGCAACGTCCAGATAGGCTGGCCTGGCAGGCCCAGCCACAGGCTGGTGGTGGTGAGGGCCTGGCGCCCAGGGTGGGGGACGCGGTGCGTGCCCTGTGGGTCGGCGGTTGCCCTGGCCTCCTCGTCCTGCCTGACGGGACTGACCCCTGCCCCCTGCCCAGACGGCTGCCGTCTGCCAAGGCCACACTCACTTTCTCCGTGGTGATGTTGGTCTCTGCATCGTGGCGCTTCTGGGTGAAAATGATGTTGAAGACCGCGTGGGAGCGGCTGCTGGTTTCGTTCATGTTTGTGGCTGCCACGGTCCTGGGGGGAACAGAAGCCACACAGGGTTACTTGTCATCCCGTGGTCGGGAGTGAGAGTGGCTGATGACCCAGCTGTGTCTGCTCCCCTTGGCTCCCCGGGTTGCCCTGCCTAGCCACATGCTGGCCCTGCCTCCTATGATGGCAGAGCCGGGCCCCACCCTTCGAAGGCACCCTGCGATGCCTTCCCTTTGGCCCTTCGCTGAGAGCCCCTACCCTGTGCTCTATCCGGAGAGCCATTCGCCCTGGGAGAAGGCAAGATTGGCCCTCCTGACCATGGAGCCTGACAGGGCAGCTGCCCACCGGGAGGGCCCCTGGGGAGCCACCACAGATGACACCAGTGCCCCCCAGGGAACAAACCAACCCCCCCCCCAGAGGAACAGCCCTTGCATAGGGGACGGGGTGGGGATCTGGAGACCCCCCCCCAGGCTGGCATGTGCCCTCCGTGACCTCAGGCCCCCGGGGCCCACCCCGCCAAGGCAGAGAGGGGGGAGGTCTTGGACAGACCGACAGGTGCCCCAGGGACCAGGCCTTCCACAGGGGCATGCAGCAGCAGGCATGGGGAGGACAGACCAGCCACCCAGCACGCACCTGGCCTTGTTCCCTGAGTCCATGAGGTCCTGGATGTCATTGTAAGAGGTGACGGCCAGCTTGGAGAGGTCCTCCACGTACGGCCCCAGCAGTGGGTGCTCCCTCACGCGCAGGTTGCCCTTGTTCTTGGGATTCAGGAGGTCGCGGACGCGCTCACAGTAAATCTCCATGTAGCTGACCTGCAGGGCAGAGACATTCCCTCAGGGACCCCCAGGCAGGGAGCCGGGGGTGTGGGGGCCACCAGCAGGGAACCCCCCCAAGGTGGGGATACAGGGTTGGCTGTCATCAGGGACAGGGGTAGGGGGTAGGGGGCCACCTGCTGGGTAGGGGGAGGCATGCAAAGGACCCCCAGCCCGTGTGAGTGCAGGAGCTGGGCTGTTAGCCCATCCCCTCCAGCTGGCCTCCCCCTCCTACCCACCCCCCATCCTGGGGGCCCATCCTGTGGAAACACCCCAGGGGCACTGCGGCCACAGCAGAACCAGGCTATGCAGCTCGGAGACACCTGTCCTCACACCTGGCACAGAGTGCTACTTAATCAACACTCACTGAGCAGGGGACCACCCCTCACTTCTCTGTGCCCAGCATGTCCCCGTGCTCTGAGTGGGTACCCTGAGTGGGTTGCTACATGCATGCACGAGTGACAAGCTCAGGGACCAACCAGGGGCGGGGACTTGCTTTAAACCAGAAAAGCATTGCTGTCCCTGCCTGGACCACCTCCCTCTCCATGCTGGAGTCACAGACACTCAGGGAGCCCTACCTCCACGGAGTAGGACATGTTGTCATTGGTCGTGTCATTGATTCGGGAGAACAGGTCTTCACAGAGCTGCGGGGCCGAGGACACAGTGTCAGACGATGGGGATAGTGGTGCTGTTCCTGCAGACCTGCCCCCAGGTGCTGTGGGCAGCCTGAGCTCTCCAGGCCCCTCCTGCTCCCCAGTAGTCCATCTCAAATGCACTGAGAAGGCCTGCACCCTAAGAGCAGCTGTCTTCTGCTTAAGTCCTGGAGTCCTCTCGGATGATATCCGATCCTTTCCCACTCTCTGCGTGCCGTCCTTGTGTACACAGAGTGGGCGGGGTCTCTCATGCTACAGACTACCTGGCATTCTCCCCTGCCCAGGCCAGGTCAAGCGCTAACCAGCGCAGATCCAGAGGCCTGCCCAGGGGAGCTGGTGGGGTGGGGGCCAGGGTCCCAGCAGTACCGAGGCATCTGCCTCAGCCTTACCCAAAGGCCACCCCTCATCCAGGCATCTTTCTCTGCCCAGACGACCAGGCCTCACAGCACCCTGCGCTAGGGCCTAGGGCTCTGCCCCTTGCTGCTCCGCAGTGCCCTCTGCCCTCCCGGTTTACCTTCCCTCCTGGCTCTGTCCTCCTGTGGCTACTCTCCCAGGGCACCCTGCCAGGTCCTTCCGCCTCAGTGGTGCAGATCCATCTGGTTTGCCCTTATGAGGCCCTGTGCCGCCTTCCCTAACCCCCGCGTGCCTGTGGAATGATGCCCTGCTGGTCCTTCTCCTGCTTGCCCATCATGGTGTAGGACTTGCCGGCCCCGGTCTGCCCGTAGGCGAAGATGCACACATTGTAGCCCTCGAAGGCGTGCTGCAGCATCTCCTCCCCAATGTCCCGATATACCTGCTTCTGGGAGGCGTAGTTGATGTCCTCGGGCTGGAAGACAGAAGGCCACACGGCTGTAGGAGGCCGGATGCACCCCTGCACCCCCACCCCTTGCACACTCCCTGCACAGGGGCCCCAACCCTGCCCGGCAGGGTGCACTCCCCAGGGGAGGGGCTGGAAGGCGCTGGCCAGAGGGCATTTCTGCAGAGCTAACGGGCTGTACCAGGGTCAGAGGCAGGAACAGGAGACAGAATGCTCAAAATGAAGGCGTGGCCGGCAGCCTTGGGACTGGGAGGGCGGGACGGGAGGCCCAGGAAGCCCAGGGACCAGGCTACTATGTGAAATGCTCTCCTAACAGGACTGCTTTACGCAGGCCCCAGGGGGTTACCCTAACAATGCATGTCACCACTGAGGGTGACCTTCCACACACAACTTGGGAAAGTAGCCCCCTCCCCGCCCCGCCCTGGGCCTCACACCTGTCCCTCCTTCCCCTGCAATGGCAGCCTTGTTTAGAGACACATACATCTCAGAAAGGTCAGGGGACACGTCGAGCATCCACACTGCTGCGGCACACCCCCCCACCTCCCGCGAGCCCCAGACCTGGGCTTACCGAGGTGTGTGACCAGTAGGAGTAGTCGAAGCTGAAGCTTTTGGGGGTCTCCTTGGGCTGTTTGGGGTTAATGATAGCTGCAGAGGGGGACAGGCATGGCGGTTAACCCTCTGCTGGGGGGACAGGCCATCAGCATGTGGTACATACCCCCCAGACAGGTACCCCAAGAGAGGGAGGCCTCTGGCCCCAGACAAGCCAGTCCACCAGGGGGACAGGACCAGGGCTCCAATTCCAGGCAGACAGGCCATGTGTGCCCCTTTCCTCCGTCAGGTGGACCCTGCTGCCCATACATGCCTCCTCATGGCACCCAGACGGGTTCCTTCCTGCAGACGCTGGGTCAGCAGGAGACCCCCCAGCCACCTCCATGCCTCGGTCCAGCCCTGCTCCCCACCCCACTCCTCTGCTCTGCACACACGCGTCCAAGACCCACACGGAGGCTGGAGACCATGGGCGGGGTCGAGCTCTGCTCCCTGTGTGCCCACCATTACCGCATGGATCATCCGTGCACCACGGGATTCCATCGCAGTCACACAGCTTGGCCCTCCTGCCCCATGCTGCTGGTGCCTTGCGGGCCTGCTCTCATGGGCTTCCCTGGCACCATCTTCTGCATGGTCCCCTGCCCCCGCCCCCAGTGAGTGGCACGTGATGCTGGTCAGAGGTACCACACCCAGAATGTCATTTTTTCAAGCCAGGAACGAGGCCACAAAAGCGTGGTGGTGCCATCAGCCACCAGCTGGTGCCAACCACAGAACCTGGCAGGCCCCCACCCCAGGCTGCTTTGCCTCAGGCCAGCAAGGAACCCCACTCCAGTATTTCCCATGTGCCAGAGGCACAGGCCACATGCATCTGGGGGTCAGGCAGGAGCCACCGAGGCCCCCAACCCCATCAGGCCACCCACCCACTGCCTGCTGGGCCAACATCCAAACCTGCAACTGCCCTATAGGCTGGCCTCATAGCCATTTGCTCGGCCTGAGTGCCCCACTCCCAGCACGGGCTTTGCCTGCAGCCTGTCCCCAGGGATGACTCAGTTTTGGGCCCCAGACCCCAGGTTTGAGGAGTTCTGGGAGATCACCCAGCACGTTTGGGAAGCAAGCAGATGGAGCAGGTGACTGACCGTCACAGTGCTGTCCTTGGAGCCAAGCGCAGCTCACATCCATGCTGCCTCCAGGAGCAAGGCCAAGGACAGAAAGCGGCCCTGCTTCCAATTCCTGAGGGGACCTGGGGACGCAGCCACTGGAACCCCAAGCGCAGGTAATGCCAGTGCCGTGGAAACAACAATCACAACAATCACAGCATCTCCTAACCCAAGCCCGGGCCAGGCCCCCGATGGCCCCCACCCCGTCCAGCCTGCTCCCCTTTGTCCCGTGTGACCCTTGCCCAGTTCTGGGTGCCGACCTCGCTCTGACCGTGTCCTGGTGCTGGGGAGTTTGCCATGTACCTCTCCTGGACTGCGGGCTCCCTGCGGCAGTGGCAGGGGGCTCCCAGGAACAGAGCACAGCTGTGCTCAAGGAGTACCGAGTGACCGGGGACAGCCAACAGTGAGGGACAAAGGGCAGGAGCTGGCCACAGGAGAGTCGGCCACGAGGACCATCAGGCAGAGGTCTTCTGGCACTCAAGACTGCCTGTCACCTCTCCCCATTCCCTCCTGGGGGTCCCATGGGATCTTGGGACCTTTACAGATGGGATCTGAGCTCCAAACGCAGTGAGACTGGAAGCCAGGATCCACCTGGGCCCGGCTCCTCACCTCCAAACCCTCACCAGGCACACTGGGACAGGGCCACTCCACTAGAGCAAGACCCTCCCTTCAGGGGCTTGAGTTTCTCCTTGTGTGGCACTAAGGAGGAAGGAAGGGTCCTCCTGGGGCGGCGGGGAGGGGGAGGGGGGGATAGGCAGAGCCCCTCCAGAGAGTGCACAATAGAGAGTGCACAAGGCACAGGCACCTGCCAGGGATGGAGATGTGGCTGGTGGGGGGCCCAGCTTGGACAGGGAAGGGAGGCAGGGAGGGACTGATGGGAGCCAGTGTGTGCACGTGCGAGAATGTCAGTGTGTGCACGTGTGTGTGCGAGAGTGTGTGTGCATGTGAGTGTGTGAGAGAGCATGTGTGCGCGTGTGTGTGTATGTGTGCGTGTGAGAGCATGTTGCGCATGTGTGTGCACACACAAGAGTGTGTGTGTGCATATGTGTTCATGTAAGCCCACGCATGGGCGAACTGGTTTACTAGCAGCCCACCGTGGCACACTCGCAGGACTGGGGAGACAGCCCGCTGCAGCAGACCAGAACACTACTGGGCTCTCAGGGAACAGAGTCCAACCCCTCAGCGCCAGCACAGGAGCGCTCACCTCCTCCCCTCTCCGACCCACTGGGATAGCTCCCTCTACCAGATGTGGCTCCCAGCCCCCGCCCCCCCGCCCCCCATCACTGTACCCCTTCTTAATGTTGCAAGACACTGCCTTTGTCCCTGCTAGTCTGGCTCCATCGGGCACTGATGTGTGCATTGCCTGCCTCCCCACTGGCGTGTCACCCAAGAGCACTAAGAGCCTCAGTCCTGCTGCCCTGGGGTTCCAGAGGGCAGCCTCCTAAGGCCCATGCCCAGAAAATGTTTACTGATGACCTGAAGGGGCCTCATGTCCACCCTGCTCTTCCCATGCAGCCACACATGATGACACACATCACAGAGCCTTGGTCTCCCCATCCATGCCTCGAGAACTGTCCTCATCCATGCCGGATGATGGGGACAACACACACGGCCACCACTGCGCTCTGTGAGCAGGACACCCACTGCAATTCTAAGGGAGAAGAATTCTAAGGGAGCAATTCCAGGGGAGAAGACGGCTCCAGGCTGTGTAGCCCTCCCTGGATGGGGCTGGCAGGAGAGACAGGCACCTGCCCTCTGGGCTGAGGCTGGTGCCCCAGCTCCCGGCCTCCAGGGCTCCTCTGTGGATACCGTGAACAGTCCTGCAGTGGTGCCACTGCTGAGCTCCCTTCTGTGGCCTTCCATTCCCAGGCTCACTCTATCTGGAGCCTAGAACATTCTAGAACAGTGACAGCAAATGGAGGCTTAGATGAGTTAGGCGTTTGCAACACCTGGGTCTGTGCAGAGGGCTGCTGATTGACAAAGGCCTTTGGGAGAAAGACCCCTAGAGCAGAAGAGAAGGGTCTGGAATGTTCCAGAATGGTGGTCACTGCCTGAAATCACACTGGGACCAGCTTGCCAGGATCCGGGAGGAGGGCTGGAGGCAGGAAGGCCAGGCTGAGCATGGGCCTGTGGAGCCTGGCTGGGCTGGGGGCAGGCCCTGGATGTATTGGCCCTGTGGCCTTGGTCTGTCCCCTCTGCTCCAGAGGCACTGTCCTGGGTGAGGAGTGTCCTCCCCAAATTCACATCCACTGGGAACCTCAGCATGTGACCTTCTTTGGAAATACAGTCCTGGCAGATGAGATTAGTAATGATGAGATCATGCCGATTAGGGCGGTCTGTATATAAGAAGTAGGGTCCACCAGAGACAGACAGACAGACATGCACAGGGAAAAGCCCACGTGAGGACAGAGGCCAGCCCAGGCCTGTTGCAGCTGCCACAAGCAGGAGACAGGTCAGGAGCACATTCTCTCAGAGTCTCAGAGGGAACCAAACCTATGGACACCTTGGCAAAATCACTTCTGTCTCAGTTCATCTGTCCCCGGAAACGGACTTCCCCCCGGTGCAGAGGGCCTTGGTGTCGGCTGGCCCATGGGGGACACAGAAGGCAGGAGACGCAGGCCCAGCCTTGCCTACAGGGCCTCAGCGGTGCAGGGGCAGAAAGATCCCCATCCAGAGCCTTCCTCTGTGGGACCAGAAGGACTCAGAAGATGGGAAACCCTGCCAGATGTCCCCACGTCTGCTGTCTTGCACAGTGGGAACGTGGGGAGACACACAGGACGTCTGCACCCCTCGGTAACCTCCACTGGCCTGCCAAGAGGTGGACGGAAGCGTTTGCCATGCAGTTTGCCTGGCTCACAAAACCAGCAGATTTGGCCCATTCAAGGGAAGGGTATTGTTTATTCAGGTGATAAACACAGGAGGACAAAGGATGTTTAGCAGTTAACGTTTCTAACGTGTTTGTGTCAGCACGGAGCTTTGAGCGGCCCATTCAGGGACCCGGCATCTCCTGTGAGCACCTGGATCTGAGATCCAAGAACTGTGTCAACATCCCAGGGGGTGGAGCGGGGAAGGCTGGATGGCCTCCCACCCTGACACTCACGGCCTGGCACGGGGCCCTGACAAGCCAGTGCGTGGCCAGAGCAGCCACGTGGTCCGCTCCCCGGCGTCTCCATATTGCTGAGCAAGTGCTCCCTGCTGAAAACACAAGCTGGCCCTAAGGCCTTGCATAGCCTCCACACAGAGCACCATCCCCACCCCTTCTCACGGGCCCCACCTACACTGAAAACGTGGCTGTGAGCTGCCGCCCAAACAGTTCCACGCACTCCCTCCTCAGCCTGGCTCGGGGGACCCCCCCCCCCAACTCTGCCCCAGCGTCGCCAGGAAGAAAACCCAACCTGGCCGCTGACCCCATTCCACAGATAAGCTTTCCTGCACCAAGGGATGGAGGGCATCCCTCTCCTCTGGGCTCCCCCAGCCTTCACCCACACTTCTGACATGGCTTCTAGCACTTTCTACCAGTACCATCACTGCTTTCTCCCAGATGAATACAGCTTCCCGAATGACTGTCTCAATTATCCATTCTTCTGACACTTCTTTCCTCTCTGTCTGTCTGTGTCTCTGCGTCTCTGTCTTTAGGGCCAGAGGCCAGTCAGAGCTTTCAACCCCACAGCCCATCATCTCCTCCAGCTGTCTGCTTCCCTGGCACCTGTCCCACCCTATCTGAGACCACTCCCAAGCTCCATGGGAGACGGGTCTGACTCTGATGTGTTGTTCTATATCCTGCCAGCTCCCAGGGGGTGTGGTCACCTGTGAGCCACTCCTGCCCGGACTCTCAGCTACTGTCTGAGGTGAGGGTGGTGCTGCCAGGGCCTGGTCCAGGAGGGAACAGGGGTCCCCACTGTCATTCTTGACATCTGGGATCATCTGAGAGTGACATGGCAGACCCTGTCGGCTCCTTGGGCACATGTCCTCTGCCCACCCAGGGTCACAGCTCCCAGCAAAGATCATGGTTCCTAGCCTGGGGTCACTTCTCACCAGAACTCACAGTTCCCACCAGGGGTCACAGTTCCCACCACAGGTAACAGTTCCCACCAGAGGTCATGGTTCTCACCAGGGGTCACAGTTCCCACCAGAGATCATAAATCCCATCAGAGGTCACAGTTCCCACCAGCGGGTCACAGTTCCCACAAGAGATCACAAATCCCACCAGAGGTCACAGTTCCCACCAGAGGTCATGGCTCCAACCAGGGGTCACAGTTCCCACCAGAGCTTGCAGTTCCCATAAGGAGTCGCAGTTCCCACCAGTAGTCATATTTCCCATCAGAGGTCATGGTTCTCACTAGGGGTCACAGTTCCAACCTGGGGTAATAGTTCTCACCCGAGGTCATGGTTTGTATCCAGGGGTCACTGTTCTCACCTAGGATGCCGTGGGTCCTACCCAGAGTTCAGTTTCTGTGCAGCCCTTGGCTTCCAACCTTTAGGCATGAGTCACACCCCCTGAGCACCTGCTCAGGTCATAAGGAAACCAAGCCCCTGGACTGACCCTCGGCTCATGCTGGGGAAGATGCTGGACAAGCAGCCAGCCTCGGGGAGGACAACGCGGAGACACATTCTCTATGCCAGAGGGTCCCAGTGACCCAAACCTGCTGTCTGGGGCGGCCACCCATGCATCAGCATCCTCCACAGCTTCTCCGCATGTCCACATTCTCTCCCCGCATAGCTTGAGACCACCTCCTCAATAAACCTTTGGCACCCAAATCCTCACATCAGGGTCTGCTTCCAAGGACCCAGTGGAGGCAACACCATTCCTAAGCACTGTGACAAAACCTCAAATGCACATGGCTACACTGTGCCCAGTGGCCCCTGAGTGAGATCTGAGCAGGACCTCCACAACCTGCCCACCCAGGATGAAGGAGTCTGAAAAGACCACCTCCCCGCCCCCACACCTTCCCACAGAGCCTAAGGTACCTAGAACATTCTAAAGACCCCTGAATCCTCACCCCCTAAACAGGCCTAGGGAGGCAGCTGCCCTCCTCTCTGAGTGCCTCTCCCCTTGGCCAGCCCCTCCCTAAACACCTGGAGAGCTGGTGGAGTATGGGTGTGTGGGGGGTGAGGCCTGCCATCCATCCCACAGCCTCTGGGGGAAATGACAGCCAGCACACAGTACGGCTTGTGGCCCCTGAGCCTACGGTGACAGTCGCGGTCACTGCTCGAGGGACCCCAGGGGCAAACCACTTGGCTGAGCCTGGAATTCTCGTTCTAAGTCACAGGCCTGGGGGCAAACTGTTAGTCAGCTGGAGACATAACCCAGACACTGCCTCAATTTTCATGGGACCAAAACAAGTCCCCCCAACTTCTGTGTTAGAAGCAAAGGTGGATGGGGGGCAGGAGGGTCTCCTGGGGTCCAGCCATGCTCCACTTCTTGGCCTGGGTTCTGCTTGGGTTGGAAGAATCTGTCCACTCGTCTGCATGAGGGGACAACAGGATCCACAAGTTCAAGGCCAGGGAGCAAAGGCCAGGCAGGGAGTGGGTGCTGTTTCCCTCCAGCAGCCTGTGTGCTAACGAAGCTGTCAGGGCCCACCTGCCTTCCTGAGCACCACACTGTCATTCCCTCCCTAACTCCCACCTGTTAGCATGGGGACTGCAGGCCTCCTCTCCTCAGGAATGTTTGAGACGACTTACGGTTGTAAACAAGGGAAAAGAATAGGCTTGAATGAAGTGACATATATATGTATAAGTGGGGGGCAGCTGAAGCGAGATGAGATCCAGAACCTCACGCGCTGGTGGGAAGTGGGCCCCCAATTCACGTTATCCTGAGCCTCAGAAGATGACCTTCTTTGGAAACGGGGTCTTTGGAGATGGAATTAGCTGTCACAGTGAGATCACACCAGATCAGGGTGGGTCCTACATCTGGGGACCAGCATTCTGTTCTCTTTTTGTGTTTCAAGTCGTTACTTAAATGCTACTTCGGTCACATACTGTGGAGGACTGGTTTCAGTGACCGTCCACTCTACCCACAAGGCCCAGTGCTGACAGCGAGTGTCCTCCTGAGGGCCCAGCACCCACCTAGCCCACCCGCCCTCCACCTGTGAAGGCCACCAGCCACCACAGGACACAGGCCCAGATAGCCGAACCACCTGGAGCCGCAGGAGGCAGGAAGGAGTCTGGTCTAGAAGGTCAGAGGCAGCAAGACCCTGTCAATACCTTGACTTTAGACACTGGCCTTCAGAACTGTTGTAGGAGCCACCACCCACCCCCACTGGTGGTCATCTGTTGCCACCAGCTCAGGGAATTGGTACTCCATGGTCGATGAGGGAGCCGGGGTGGGGGGGGGTGCCCAGGTCCCAGTGACGCACCACCCGTGGCCACCCATGACCAGTACTCACTGGTGGTGCTTCCGGACATCTGGATGATGCACTTGGAGTCTCGGCTCATCTCCCGGGAATTGAAGGGGCGGACGCGTACCGCCACCTTCACCGAGGCCCCGGCCATCGTGCCGGCCTTTGTGGGTCACCCTTAGCAGTGCTGGGAGCCCAAGTGAGCGTGGAGACCTTGAGAAAAAGGGAGACATGAATTAGAAACAATACCCAGAAAGGCAGAACAGTTACTTCTGGGGGCCGGCAAACTTCTCCCTTCCAAAATCCCGCTAAAGGAGGCTTGCATGTGGTGCCAATCCAGAGGGATGGGGGGCTGCGGCGGGGGTGGCTACAGATGAGAAACACCACAAATACAGCCTGGCTTAGCAAGCCTGGAAATCCAGAGCCTAACAAGAAACAAGCCAATGCACTCAGTGGGACCCAGAAAGGCTCCTGGCGCCTCCAAAAGTGGCGTCCGGGTGGGACCAAAAATGGTTGTTGGTGGAAAGCCAGCATTAAACCTCCCATGGGTTGAATTCTGTCCCCTCAAAATCCCTGTGTTGAAGTCCTAAACCCCAGGACCTCAGAATGTGACCTTATTTGGAAATGGGGTCCTTGCAGATGTGACTGGTAAAGATGAGGTCACGCAAGAGTCTGGTAAGCCCCGGAGTCAACATGGAGTCCTTACAAAAGAGAACAACTGGACAGACACACACCAGGACAGTGTCAGGTGAAGACAGAGGCAAAGATCCGGGCGATGCTTCTACAAGCCAAGGAATGGCTAAGGTGACAGCAGACAAAGCCCAGAAGGAAGCCACCCTGTCCACACCTGACCTCTGACTTTCGGCCTCCAGACTGGGAGACAATATGTCTCTCTTCTCTGGGCCACCAGTCTGTGGAATCGTGGTTCAGAGGCCCTGGCAGACTAGGGAAGACCCCCAGGGCCCCACTCTCCCCTGTGGCCATCCAGAGCCTGGACCTCCCCCACCACCTGGCAGGAGAGAGCCCTGCCCAGCCTGGGGACCCGAGGCCCAGATGAGGGTGGGCATGGAGCGCCTGCTGAAGGGACAGGATTGAGGCACCCCCAAGATGCCTAGCCCTGAGATCCCCGTGCGGAGTTCATGGCTGGGGGGACCCGCCAGGACCACACCCTCCAGCAAGAAATATAGACGCTGAAACCACCAGGAAAGGAGCAAGCAGCAAGGAACAGTGCAGGAAAGAGAAGAAAAGTATTTTCTAAATTCCTTATAATTAATATTCTCAGAGAGAAAAATTGCTATGCCCACGAATGGGTGGAGAATGCTATTTTCAAAAGGGCTGTCTAATGAATATGAGAGTTTTTGGAAATTAAAAATATGAAACCACAAACTTTGAAAGTAAACCAAAAGGTTGGAATTAAGTAATTTTCCATGAAAGGGAAGAGATAAGATTTGAGGATCAGGGAAAAGGAGCCACTGAGAGAGAACTCAAGGAAACCTCCCAGGACTACAAGTCGCGAGTCTCCAAACTCAAGCACTCACCACTCACCCGGCCGGCAGGAGAAAGTCACACACCAAGCAAACTGAGGCTAACGGGAAGATTCTGGAAGCTTCCAGAGAGAACGACAGACCACAAACAGTGGAGAATGGGAATGGCACGGGCATCTCACACAGACCCCAGAGATTATAGAGAAACACATCCAAACTGCTGAGGAGCAGTAGGGACAGTGGTGGGGGGACCGTCTTTGCTGGAGCGTGGAGAATGGTGGGGGTCTCTGCTGGGGCATTGGGGATGGCGGAGTGGGGGTCCGCTGGAGCATGGGGAATGGTGAGGGTCTCTGCTGGGGCGTGCGGGATGGCAGGGAAGGGAAGCAGCCAGAGGGACCCTGGGGAGGCCAGGGAGGGGCAGGGAGGGAGGCACGGGCACAGAGCTGCCCCGGGCTCCAAGGCAGGGCCAAGTGTCCCTGTGGGCAGGAGTATAGTAACAGGCATTGGGGGACAGTCCCATGGTGCTGGGGCAACGCAGAGCCTCCTGCCCCACCTGGCAGGCAGGCAAATATTCAGAGGAACCACAAAGCGACAGAAAAATCTTGTTTGCACCAAAGCTAGAGCTGCTGAAGACCTGATGATACATGGGTGAGTCTCCTGAGGCTGAAGCTGAGCCGCCCTATCTGGCAGGTGGCTGACAGGGAGATGAGACACAGCCCCTTACCTGGCCCCCGACCTAGTCCTTCTCCTTCTGACTCCACGCCAAGGCTCCGGGGTCACTGTGAGGCCAGCAGTTGGGATCAGCGGACAGGCACAGGTCCCAGCAGGGCCAGAGTCCAGCCTTGCCTTCCCAGGGAAGCTTCTAGGGGGTCCCAGGAACAGAACCACCTTCAAGAGTCTGTTTCCACAGAAAAATGCTGCCCAACACATCTCTGAGGCTGGGCCTCTTCAGAGCACCTGGGGCCCTGTGGTCTCCCCACCACAACGAGGAGACGTCCAGACCCTGAGGCCCAGGATGAAGAGGGTTGGGCAGCCCAGCACTGGGGGCTGTGCCAGGTGTGCTCAGCGGGAGCCACAGAAGCCCACCATCCTCTGACTTGTGCTCCTGCATCGGGCCCAGCCCACTGGCCAGGGACCTGGTGGGCACACCAACCTCCATTCCCCTGTGGGACCCTGGCCCAGCCCACTGGCCAGGGACCTGGTGGACACACCAATCTCCATCCCCCTGTGGGAACGAGCGGTGTGTGGGTTCTCACCAGCAGTGGGGACAGCAGTCATGAGACGGAGATCATCCCCCCAAAAGCCTGACCTTGACATAGGCTGGGCCTTTAAACCTGTCAAGGGTGTTTTCAAATAGAACAGGGTTCCAGAATGTCCCCCCATACCCTACATCCTGGGGCTCTCACTGGCAGCTGGATCCAGCAATAACCTGGTGCCCAGATGAGCAGGGAAGGAAATGGTTCGCTCAGCAAATCCAAACGATGGGACAGACAGTCCTAAGTAAGTGGATAGATGCTGCATTTCAGTACCCTGTCCCACAGCTCCCAACTCGGGCTGCAGCCGCCGGGGGCATTCCTGGCATCGACCTCACGTGGAGGAGGTGCAAGCCAGGGACCAGGGACCCAGTCCCGTTCCTGTCTTTGTTTCCACCGTGTGACTTAACCCCTGAGCCTTGGTTTACCCATCTGTGAAATGACAGGGTTGAGACCATTTGATGACCCCAAAGCGATTTTACCTCTCAGGGCCCGGGACCCTGAGGAAAGCCAGCAAAAGCTCCCTGTGGAATTACGGTGCTGCTCTGGCCACTCTGAAAGCCCTTTCCCACAGGCTTCCAATGGGCTGCCAGCCTGATGATGTAGCCAGCCACCCAAGGGGGCTTGGGGGCTTGCAGGACAGGGCCCCTGGGAACATGGAGGAGGACAAGCTCAGGCAGAGAGATGTGGGCCATCCAGAAATGGCCAGGAGCTCCAGAAAACAGAACTCAGCCTGACATGAAGACCAGGTGCCACCTAAAATGAACCGAGGTGCCCTTTCAGCTGTGAACCCCTATCACTAGAGGCATCCAAGGAGAGCAAAGGCTTAGGGGAGAGGGCTTGAGACTCTCAAGAGCAGAAGGATCCTGACAAAGATCCTGGGGCCTGTCTCTCTTTGCAGATGGAGGGAGTCCCACAGGGGCTGGGATCAGTGCAGACTTCAGGCTTTAAACTCCCAGGCCCCACCCAGGGTCAGGACCCCCCAGCACAGGCTAGATGTGGAGCAGAACCACCCCATGGGGCTCTCTGCTCAGCAGGGAGCCTGCTTCCTCCTCTCTCTCTGCCTGCCTTTCTGCCTACTTGTGATCTCTGTCTAATAAATAAATAAATAAATCTTAAAAAAAAAAAAAAAAAGAACCACCCCATGGGAAAGCACAGCCATCCAAAGGCCGCAGGGAGAGAGGGATGCCCCCAGAGCAGCCGGCCACTGAGGGCCTACAAGTGTAAGATGTGAGCCAAAGCCCAGGTGGGTGGGGGCAAAACTGGGGGCTGCAGTCACACCGGCTGCATGCCAGAGCCCCTGCAGCCATGGCACACACCCTTACCCACACACTGTAAGTTAAGGGTTTTTTTAACAGTATGACCCTCTCACCTCCAAATACGGCCACCCAGGAGGGGACTGGAGGGACGTGGCTCCCTGGGAATCTGCATTTCCTTAGGCAGCAAAATCTCCCCGCACTCCAGATGGAGAAAAGTATTAGGCTATTCCAGCTGGGGCGGGAAGGGCAAGAGCAAGGTCATGAATTCCTGGTGTGAATGTAAATTGAAATGAGATTTCTAGCATTTAGCAACATGCCTTCGTGTCTTCAAAAAAAAAAAAAAAGGAGGCTATATCTGTTGAGTGAGCAATGCTCAGTGCTGAAATAGGAAATAATTAGGAATAAAGAAAATATTTATGAAAGCAGATGTTCAATTCAATATTGCACAATTTTCAGTTCTCCCCAAATTTAAATATGTTAATTCAGTGCTAGTCCAGTAAGCAAAATATTCCAACAGGATTTTCAGTGGAATTATGCAAGAGTTCCAAAGAGACCAGTCAAAAATAAGAACAAAGAACATACCCTACCAGCTATCAGACTTACTATAAAGCTGTCATGACTTCCAAAGTCCAGCAATGACAGGTGAATAGAAACCAACAGAAAAGATGAAGCATGACCACACAGGCAGACAGACAGACACAACTAATGGATGATAAGGCAGCATTTCAGGTAACTGGGTGAGACTGGCATTGGAACAACTGGCTCTCCCATATTTAAAAAGAGCTAGAACCTCACCTGTGAGAGCATTACAAGAACACATGGACACTACGCTATGGCTCCAGGGTGGACAGCGGGTGAGAGCGCAGAGTATGGAAAGCAGAGCCCTTCTAGGTAGAAGGGCTGGAGACACAGCCATGCTCCCTCCCACTGTGTCTGGCTAGAGAAGCTGGGTAAAATCTCACAATGTGAATCAAAGAGCTACGGAAGCCACTCGGACTAGCAGGCCAAGATTCCAGAGATGGGGGCTGCTGGGAGAGGAGACAACATTCCAACACGCCACAGCACTTTCTCCCTAAATGCATTTGCATTCTGGGCACGGGGCAAGAGGCTGGGAATCTGGAGTCTTCCCAGGCAGGGAGCTGTTGCTGAGGGATGGAGGAACACACTGAGTTTTTGGTCAAGAGAAGCAAACTTGAGAGGTCAAAACCCTGGAGAAAGAAGTAGTGAGCTTCACTCAGCCAGTTCGCCTCTTAAGTGCAAAGGTATGAGGGTCAGGAGTTTAAAAATCCAAACAGAAATCCTCTGCAAATCAAAGAGGAGTCTTCTGCATTGTCAGGTGCTAAGGAGACAAGGATTAGCATTCAAGATCCAATGGGAGGAGGGGCTCCAGTAATCATACCAGGGCCTGATTTGAAAGCCCTGAGAGGCACAGAGTCTAAAAGCAGAACCACAGGGAGGGCAAAGCTTAGCAAAACTGCGATGCCTCCCTGACTCAGTCAACTAAGTCTTTGCCTGAATTAGGGATGACTGTCCACTCTATCCGCTTGGAAAGAAAAAGGTGAGCCATCCAGAGCCTCTTCTGTGTTACAATAGGCAAGATCTGACATTAAATCAAAAGTCACAGGGCATGAAAAAAGACAGGACTATAGGATTCAAAACAAATTGGGGGGAGAAAAAAAAACACGAAAAGAAGAAAAGAAACATATCTACACATGATCCAGATCTAGGAGTTATCAAACAAGGACTTTATAATAACCATGACATATATATTCAAAATAAAGAGAAAATAAATGGAAAAATGGAGACTTTTGCAAGATCTAAAACTATGAAAAAGAATTTCTAGTGAAAATTCTAGAACTGAAAACACAATAACTGATATTAAGAACTCAAGAAATTACACACAGCTGAAAGCAGTGTTCATGAACTGGAGGAATTAAAGAACAGGAAAAAAATGAATGGAAAATATAGAAAGTAGAGTCAGAGTAATATAGGACACAGTGAAATGGCCTAACGTGCAAGTAACTGCAAGCTAAAAGAAGAAATGGAATACTTAAGAAGATAATGACCAGGGGAGCCTGGCGGCTCAGTCATGAAGTGTCTGCCTTTGGCTCAGGTCATGATCCCAGAGTCCTGGGATCAAGCCCCACAACAGGCTCCCTGCTCAGCAGGAAGCCTGCTTCTCCCTCTCCCACTGCCCTTACTTGTGTTCCCTCTCTTGCTGTCTCCCTCTGTCAAGTAAGTAAATAAAGTTGTAAAAAAAAAAAAAAAAGAAGAAGAAGAAGAAGAAGAAGAAGAAGAAGAAGAAGAAAATGACCATTGTCTAAATTGCTAAAGTACATCAACCCACAGATTCAAGAAGTCTTGCAAACACAAAGTAGGATAAAGACAAAGAACGCTACACAAAGGCACATCATAATAAGAGTGCCAAAGAGGAAGAGTCCTAAAAGCAGCCAGAAAAGAAGAGTCGGATAACCTCTAAAGGAACAAAAATTGGACTGACAACTGACCTCTCAACAGCAATAATGGAAGCCGTAAGACAAGGTCAGGTTTCAGCATCATCAGATAAGTGGAAAAGCAATAATTTATATTAGACTTTCTAGGATACATGTTTCAACTGCTAAGGTAATCATCAAGAAAGCAGGAAAAAAATGTATAACTAACAAGTTAGTAGCAAGAACAGAAAAAAATGTATGTCATTTTATTAATCCAGTAGAAGGCAACCAAGGAGGAAGAACAGAACAACAGCAAAAAAACCTAGGTTGAATGGAAGATGAAGACTTTAAACTGCAGATAAAAACCCAATTAGTATGGCCTGAACTCTCCCGGCAAAACATCATAACCATCAAAACAGATTTTTTAAAAATTCTATTCTGTTGCCAAGAGACAACTTTTTTTAAAAAGATGTTATTTATTTGAGAGAGAGAGTGCGTTCGCACACAAGCCTGCATGGGGGGAGGGGCAGAGGGAAAGAGAGAGTCTCGAGCAGAGTCCCTGCTGAGCATAGAGCCTGACATGGGGTCCATCTCACCAAGTGGGATCATGACCTGAACCAAAATCAAGAGTAGGACACTTAACTGACTGGGCCACCCAGGCGCCTCCAGGAGACACTTTTAAATAAACAGACAGAAAGGTTGAAAATAAAAAGATAAACATTTTTGGTTTGCTTCTTCTATCAGATACTGAGAAGGGAAACTATACATCATACACATTCTTTTAAAGTGCACATAAAGGGGCACTTGTGTGGCTCAGCTGGTTACATGACTGACTCTTGATCTCAGCTCTCAGGTCTGGATCTCTAGGTTGTGAGTTCAAGCCCCATGCTGGGCTCCACTCTGGGCATGAAGCCTACTAAATAGTGAGATAGATAGATAAATTGCACATAAAGATGTACTAAAATTGGTCATACACTAGTCATAAATCAAACTCTAACAAATTTCAATTTAAAATTAAAATCCTAATGTGTATGTTCTCTGACCACAGTAGAATTGAGCTAGACATCAATACCAAAAAACAAAACAACAACAACAAAACCCTACAAAATCCCCCAACTGCATGGACATTAAGCAATAGGATTCTAAATAACCAATGGGACAAAGAAAAACATCTCATCAGACATTAGAAAATATTTTGAACTGAACGCTAATGCAGATATAACATATCAAAACTGTGGGAGGCAGCTAAAGCAGGACTCACAACCCTGCAGGGGTCAGGGGGCCTTCACATGTTTCTCGGGTAGATTCAGGCCCAGCGTCCCTCAGCAAGCTGAAGGTTCGCCAGGCTGACCCTCAGGACTCATGTTTGCCTGGAGACCAGCCCAGTGGATGTGACCCAGCAACCGAAGCTCTGCCAGAGCAGGGCTGTCTCCTGTTGACCCCTGAACCCTGGTTCAATCCAGCAGCACCAGGGGGTTGGAGAGACATGGAAAACTCAGGGAGGTGGTTGGATGTGTGCATCTGAAGAGGGGTCAGGCAAGAAAAATGAATGCATCACTTGTGAACACAAAGTCATGGCAATGGAGGAGATCAACAGGCTGGATAGAAAGGGGGAGAAGGAGATGGAGGAGTGGGAGAGAAGTCTGGAACTCTGGACAGGCCCTCTAGAATCCTGCCCTCACTGCCAGAGGCAGTGGGAGACCCAGGTCCTGAGCCTTGTGGGAACACCACAGGGCACTTCCCAATTCCCCACCAGCCTCCTCGGCATTCACCTTCCTGAATCTGCCGTCAGTTAGAATGAGGGTTCTGCTTTTCATTTTCCCAAATGCGTTGCCATGATTTCTCTGTCTTCCACCCTTCCAGAAGGGCTTAGGTCTCTTTCATTTACCTTTACCGTTATGTTAGTGCCATTTCAAGAGGAAGAAAAGATAAATGCATGAACCTCACAGACAGAACGCTGAGAAAAGATGGTCCAAAGATAAAAGTAGGTACACTTTTTATAATCCTACTTATGCAATTTCTTAAACAGGTGCCCCAAAACTGGCAGAATAAGCACATTACTTAGCAAGATAGAGCCAAAAGTATCAAATAGCACAAAACAGCTAAGAGAGCTGGAAGAGGTTGGAGATGGAGAGGAAAACCTGCTGATTTCCTAAATAAGTTTTGTACATAGATCTGACTCTTCGAAACTGTGCTCATATTTAAAGATTTTTTTAAAAAATTACCAAATGGAGGCACCTGGGTGGCTCAGTCATTAAGCGGCTACCTTTGGCTGGGGTCATGATCCTAGAGTCTTGGGATCAAGCCCCGCATCAGGCTCCCTGCTCAGCGGGAAGCCTGCTTCTCCCTTTCCCACTCACCCTGCTTGTGTTTCCTCTCTCGCTGTGTCTCAAATAAATAAAATCTTAAAAAAATAAAAATAAAAAATTACCAAATGGTTCGGGTAAATAAGTAAATAAATAAAAAGACCTTCAGTTTGCTCATTAAAATTAACATTTGTCAAACCAACAGAAAAACAGGTGAATGAGAGACCTCCACTTTTGGCAACATGGTGGACGGAACTCCCTCCCATTAGAAATCACTGAGAAACTTAGCATAAATAACAAACTTCAGAATAAAATAAGAGAATGTCTGAGGAAGGGGAGAAAAAGCAGCAGGAAGAGCTGAATCCAAGAGGCAAGCCCACCAGGGAGAAAGCTGAAGGCATATGTTGACACCAGAAACATGGTGAAGAGGATCTCACCCGCTGAATGGAGGACCGAGGCATGGCCTCAAGCACAAGGTTGGAACTTGAACCAAACCACCACAAAGAGTTCAATCCTTTAACACTAGAACCCCGGAGCATGGAAGGCTGGGAGAAAGCCATCTGTCATCAGAGGGACACAGGGGACTTACTCTGAAGGATCTCAGCCTCATGTGGTGAAAAAGCCAGTGTTTCTGAGAACTCGAGGCCACAGACCTGTCTTCATGCAGCTTTGTGTTTCAAATTTGCAATACCTGCATGATCAGTGAAACCCGAGTTTGAGAAGTCAGCTCAGAGTGTGTCTCAGCTGTTTGCAACTATAGGACATCATCACAAACACAAATACAAATCCTCCTTAGAAACAGCTTCCTCTTCTCAGATCCCCACAGATGAAGATCAGTCAACGGTGAGCTCACAATTACATATTACCCAAACACCACAGAAGCAATTCACTGTGAGCAAGAGTTGGGAAAAGGAAAAGAAAAGAGAACTAGAATTAGATCCTAATCCTGGACAATCAAGGATTTAGATACTGAAATCATCAGATACAGATCATAAAATATGCATGCCTAAAATGTTTAGAGAAATAAACAGGAATGAGAAATAATGCTGTAAAATATGGAGGGGGGAACCATGTAGAACGTTCAGAAATAAAAATGTGACCATTCAAACTTTAAAACTTAGCAGACATGTTAATCAGCAAATTAAATGAAGCTGAGCAGAGAATTAATGAACTGGAAAAACGTATGGGAAAAAATTACTCAGAATGGTCCCACAGAGACAACACGATAAAAACATAAAACCAAGATTAAGAGTCATGCACCATGAAAGAATTCACTAATTCATCATGGCAGAAATTTTAACACATTGCTCACTAATTGACAGCCCAAACAGACATAATTAACAAGGATGTAGATGGTCTAAACACAATAATCATGAACTAATGAACACATGTGCTCTCTTCTTCTTGTAAATTAGAGAAACACATTCTTTTCTAACACATATGAAATATTTATATTCTACCATTTTGTAGGTCACAAAACAACTCCTAATAAATGTCAAAGACTCTGTATCAAATGCATCTTGTAATTTGAAGATAATTAAAAATCAATAAAAGACCATTAAAAAAAACCTGTGTTTAGAAAAATTAAAAATAAACTTCTAAATAATTAATATACAAAGAAGAAATCATGATGGAGATATAAATAAACTTAGTAGTGAATGATAACGAAAAGACTACTAGCAACACTTGGGGCATTTCCATGTTCAGCCATGATGGGAGTTACAGGACCACACTTAAACTCCTCCTATAAACAATAAACTAGCAAACCTGGACAAAATGTATGAAAATAACTGTCTTTAGACACTGGACAGCAGGCCATGCAGAACTGTGATCCCTGAGAGAAGGGAAACATACAAGGGAAACCCTACAATCACTCCAAATCCGCCCAGAGGCAATTTCCAGACCTCAGGGTTTGGACGGTAGGACGCCAATAGCTCAGCAGCTCTGATGAGTTGAGGAGATGGAGGCTAGAGTTTGAATAGTTAGAGGCAGCTGGAAATTGTGGGTCAGAGTTCTGGAAGGGAAAGAGCGGCTAAGTAGCAAAGGTCAAGATATTGCATAGGAGTGCCTTGAGTCTTTGTAGAAGATGCGTCCATCCCCATGTAGTGCAGGCAAGGAAGACACAGGGATTCCCAAAGCTCGCATCAAATAAGAAGGTTATCTGTACCATAATAGTTCTCTTGATCCTCTATTCCAGACATTCAGTGGATATCCCAAAGAAATCACACTTGAGTAGTGGGCTTAACCATCCCTCTGACATCTGCTCCAGAGAAACTCTTAAAATCAGGACTTCAAGGATCAAATGAGCTCAAGTAATTTACTACCTGCCAAAACAAAGCCCAACATGCTTTCAGAGAAGAAAGCATAATTTAGACACTCCACAATGTAGAAATGTCTAGAACCCAATTAAAAAAAAATTGGGGCACCTGGGTGGCTCAGTCCATTAAGCATCTGCCTTCAGCTCAGGTCATGATCTCAGGATCCTGGGATGGAGCCCCATGTCAGGCTCCCTGCTCAGCAGAGGAGTCTGCTTTTCCCTCTCCCCCTACCCTCCCCTGCCTCGTGTGCACTCTCTCTCTCAAATAGTCTTTTTTTAAAAAATTACTACACATGCCAAGAAGCAGGAAAAGATGATCTATAACCAGGAGAAAAATTAGTCAGTCAGAACTTGAATTTTCTTACAACAGTTAAAGAAGCTGATTTAATAATTTAAGAATCTGCTTACCAAAAAAGGCAGGAGACTTTTCACAAGTGAGCCCTAATATACACTCAAAAACCCAGTTAATTCCAATCTTATACAAACTCTTTAAGAGAACAGGAAAGAGGGAGACAGGGGTAGAGAGATTATGACCTTGGCATCAAATCAGACAAAAAAATTGGAGAAATGAAGATCAGACATTGATATCACTAATGAACATAGATATAAAAGTCCAAAACATTAGCAAGAAGGCCCAACAGCAAATAAAAAGGTCAATGCAGTAGGCTTATTCTAAAAATACCAATATGGATATATACGCGATTTAACATAGGACTTCTATTAATATAATTCACCACATATCAGATTAAAGGAGAAATAGCCAAATGAGGTTCTCAATAGTTGCTGAAAAGGCATTCAATAATTCTCAAAATCTGTTTATGATAAAACTCTTGGCAATAATGAGAAATAAAAGAAATCTTTACTCTCATAACAGGTACCTACTAAAAGCCTACCCAAATATCATACTTAATCATAAAATATTAGGAACACTTTCTTTAAATTCAGAAACAAGTTTAGGATGCCTGTCATCACTTCTATTTCACATTGGAACAGTGGTGCTAGCCAGAGTGATAAGGCAGGAAAAAAAAATAACAATGACAAAATATGGGTTGGAAATGAAGAAACCCAATTTGTCATCACTTGCAGTCTATTTGCTTATCTACACAGAAATCAAGAGGATCCACAGATAAATTATTCAACTTAGTAGGAAGGTGACACACAAAGTTGCTAGACACAAACCATGTTGGAATACACGAGAGATAAATAGTTTAAAAAAATTTTAAGGTGCATTTAAAAGATAATCCAAAGCTATAGTACCTTTATCATAATAAATGTCACAACAGATGCATATAACTTTTATGAGGAAATTTTTAGCCTTCACAAATATATAGAAAACCTAAATAAATGAACTATAACCTACACATGGAAAAATTTCGATATCTTTAAAATGTTTATTTTCACTCAAATGAATAAAAAATTCAATGTATGGTCAAATGAAATCTCAACCAGATTTTTTATGAAAGTGTTGTTGAAAATTCCTTTGGAAGAGTGAGATGCTATGAATACCAATGACCCATCTGAAGAAACACAAGAGGGTAGAAGACAACGTGTCCTCCTGGAATCAAGACTTAACATAAAGGTACAGTAACTAATATGGGGTGGCCAGGACAAGGTAAGTCACCACCCGTGTAACAGAAGGGATCCCAAAAGAGACTTACACAGACACAGCCCTTCTGAGAGTGGGCAAAGGGGGCTTTGCAGGTCTGTGGGAAGGGGAAGGAGTACTGAAGCTATGTTACTGAGAAAACCGGTGATGGCCTGAATTTTGGGACCCCATATTCCTAACCCAAACCCTACCCCCAGTGGGAAGGGATTAGGAAGTGGGGGACACTGGTATATGGTCAGGCATAAATGAGCTCAGAGGGTGGGCCTCATGAATGGGATTAGTGCCCTTATAAAGGTCCCAAGAGAGCATGCTTCCTCTCTCCAATGCAGAGTTGGCTGTCTGCAACCTAGAAGTAGGCTCTTGCCAGAACCTGGCCCTGCTGACACCCTGATCTTGGACTTCCAGTCTCAGAATTATGAGAAATCACTGTCTGTTTACAAGCCACCCGGTCTACGGTATTCTGTTACAGCAACCCAGACAGATGAAGACAACTGGCTAGCCATATGGAAAAACACAAAATTAGATTCCTCCTCTATACCAAATCAAATTCCATGCATACTCAAGACCTAAATGTGAACAACAGTTTTGGAAGATAAAATAATGAAGAAAAGTGGTATCTCCATATTCTCCTTCGAGGATTCAACCCACAGAAGGTACCAAAAGGAAAAGTCCAGACATCAAGATACCATTAATAGGTGAAGAAGAGTTCACCCCCCTGGAGATGTCTGCAGCACATCTAACTGACAAGGGTTCATATGCAGAACACACAAAGAACACACAAAAATCAAACAACAACATAAAAGAACACCAAAAAAATAACCAAAAGTTATGTCGGAGGGTGAAAAGGCCCAGCCTGCAACCGTGAGACATGCAGCAAGGACAGAGAGGACAAGGGAGCCAGGCGACAGTGGTCATGCACGTGGATGAGGAAGTAACCGTCGATAAGGACCACGGGAGAGGGAGACCCGGAGCCACGAGTCAGGGCCTCCGGGGAAGGAGGGGGTTGAGCCCATTCACTAGGTGAAGATGTGCTGAGGACCTGCCGTGGGCAGGTTACAGGGGACACAGGGGACACAGGGGATGGGGCTGGCCCCTCAGTGAATACTGACCACTTCACATTTCTGCGTAAACACGGAGTGTGGGCAGGAAGCTCAAGGAAAAGCTAAACCTCTACAGACACGTGGATGGGCAAAGGCGGCCTGAGACCCAGGACTGGCCCCCTGCGCAAACCCACACCAAGCACCGCGGCTTCCCCAGTGTCCCTCACCTGGCGCCCATCTACCCCCCAGGCCAGCAGCACCGCCTGGAACGGAGCACCCACACGGCACCTCTCCCTGAAATACTGATTTTCCCTCGAGTGTTGGGGAAAAACAGAACTCATCTTTCTTAGTCTTACAAGAGATGTACATTAGAGCCCATGCCGGGCCCACCCCGGGGCCCCTGCAGGCTCGCTCTTGAGGCCCATGAAACAGAGAACATAGCCTCCTGGTGGGTCACCCCCATGGTGAAGGGCAGGGGAGAGGCCTCGCCAATGACCTCAGGCCCCTAACAATCCTTCTGGAGGCTGGGGTGGGGGTTGGCCCAGAAACAGCCCGGAGGGGGTCGGCATGATAGCAGGGCCCTCCGGGGTTTCTGGGCTTGTGGGCTCAGTGGGGCCCATGGAGGGAAGACATTCCAGGATGCAAGGCTACAGAAGATGACCCAGGTGTGAGTCTGCAGAACCACCACACGGACCCATGGGACCTCCATCCGCTCCTAGCGGCCCACCCCCACAGAGGGCATGGCCGCCACACCCCCAGGCCCGGGCTCCCCAGACACGGGAGAAGACGTGTGGTGAGAGTGAGAGCGCCAGTGTGGACACTGGCACCCCACGTCCTGGAGGAGCGGGACGGGACTACATGGACCCCGCACCCAGCCCTCCAGACCTCCCCCGCCCCGTGCTGGGCTCCACCTGGAAGCCCACTCTGACCCTGGGAAACCACGGGTGGCGTGCTCAAACCCCCAGCCCCCCGCCACAGGCATCCCCAGCAGGAAGGGGCCCTCAGGGCCTGCCACATACACCAGGAGAGTGAAAAGCCTCGAAGGTGAAGACTAGTGAACCAGCAGGGAGCTCGAAATAAACCACAGAGCAGAAGAAGAAACAAGCAAATGAACAGGAAACACCTCTAGGAACACTCAGAATGTGCTTCCAAAACAGGAAGAGGATGCTGTGAAATGGGAACAGTTAGGGGCAAGGAAGAGGGAGCTCTTAGAGATGGACACGTAAGTGCTGAAACACATGATCCCAAAAAGAACTCAAAAAGGAAGCCCAGAACTTGCCCAGAAAATAGGACATAAACAAGGAGACACGACATACGAGGGGAAAAAAACAAGACCAAGACAAGACAACCAGCGCCTAACATCAAGGAAGAAAACAGAAAGTGTAAGGGGTGGATGGCTGCTCGTAACACGTGGGCCCACAGGCCAGGACGTCGACACCGAGACGTGCCACCAGACATACCACAGACCCAGGGCGAGGACCGAGCCGAGACCCCATCCCACAGCCAAGGACTCAGCCCCATTTCCAGGAAGTCGCACAGGAAGCCAAGAAAGGAGAAGCTCTGTGTCCAAGAAACAGAGCCATCCGGCCTGGGGTTGTGGACAGCAGGGGGCAGCTGGGGGGGACACAGGTTGGAAGAGGCTCCCGGGTGTGGGTGCCAGGAAAGAGGGACTTGGCAGAAGAGAGCCCATGACGGAGAGCTGGGGAAATCAAATGTTCCAGAGGTCTGTCCTGCCTAAGGTCAGAGCTCACGCAAAGAAGAGCAGGCCCTAAGTTCTCTCCTTGGGTCTGGGTCCGGTGACCACATCCCTGCTCATCCTGTCACCCTCCGGGCATCAGGGACCTGTGGCCATGTGGCAGAGAGTGAGGACCAGGTGACACAGAGCAGCTGAGTCACCCCAGGCCCCAGTCCCACCCACGACGGCCCCTCAGAAGCCTTGTCCCCATAGACCCATAGGCCTTGGACAGTGATGGCCCCGCCCTGCCCCTTACCATCCCGGCCGATCTGATGACAGATGGGGAAGGAAACTGAGGCCCACCTGAACTCTCCTGGCAGGGCTGAGACCCAAGAGCGGGAACAGGGCTCCTGACATCCCTCCAAGTTCCTCCTGGGCACCATCAGCCTCCCTCCTAGAGGCCAAAGGCCAGACTCTAGGGAGAGGGGCCTGCAGGGGCCCGAGGGTCCTTCCCACCCCATCCCTAGCACTGCATTTCAGGACTGGCACCTGCCTCAGGACCTGCTGGGCCCTGAATGGGAGATGTGAAGACACACAGACAACCTGCACACGCCCAGGGTGGCAGCCGCTCTCTCCAGGCCCACGGGACATGAATCGCTTGGGCTAAAGCAACTGGTTTGGCTGGGCACCCACTGTGTGTGAGGCCCTGCACTGGCTGGGGTGGGCGGGGGCAGGGGGAATGGAAGGGTAGAACGGGGATTTGAAGGGGCAGGTGGGGCAGAGGATTTGGTCAAGGGGTGGAAGAGTGGGAGGGAGTGGGGGTGGGTGGAGGTGAAGGAGCAGCGGTAGGTGCCGCTGTGGGGTGGAGATGTGTGGAGTAGAGGAGTAAGGGAGCGAGCAGGCTAGAAGGTAGGGTAGGGGGCAGGTCAGGGCTAGGGGTAGAGGGTGGGCTGGGGGGGTGCGATGAGGTGAAGGGGTGGGCTGGGGGGCAGACTGGAAGTGGAGGTACAGGAGTAAGGTAGAGGAGTGAGTTGGGGTAGAGGAATGAGGCAGAGGAGTGAGGTGGGGTACAGGAGTAGGGTAGGGTGGGAGGGGGTACAGGAGTAGGGTGAGGTAGAGGAGTAGGGTAAGGGGCAGGTTGGGGGCAGGTTGAGAATGGGATAGAGGGGTGGGGTGGAGGAGTGGGGGGTAGAGCAGGGTAGAGGGCAGGTTGAGGGTTGGAGTGGGGGTTGCTGAGGCCGCAGAAAGTCTGGGGTCTAGGGAGCCTTTGCCTACAGATCTGAGAAGCCATGCGGGGGCACCACCTGCCTGGTCATAGGAGCACCCCAGGAAGTCTCCCAGTTCTGCAGCCAATAAATGTTGACTTTCTTCCCCCAGGCCACTGCCCACCAGGGCTGGAGGAACACCTTGGGGGCTGCAGGCAGCTTCAAGGTGGTGGAATCTGGGGGGTGTGGGGACTTCCTGTGGAGGTTGGGTGGAAGGCTCCAGAGAGGGAAGAGGATGAGGTGGGAACAAAGACAATGAGGGCACGTGTGTGAAGGGGGTGCACGTGGAGGTGCATGCAAGCGTGTCAGTGTGTAAAACTGTAAGAGTATGTGGGGGGTTGTGTGTGTGTGTGTGTGTGTGTGTGTGTGAGAGAGAGAGCACGTGTGTGGGTGTGTGGCTGTATGTGTAAGCTAGTTGTAAGTGCCAGAGAGGGTGAGGCTGGGTGAGTGGATATGAGCATGCGTGCGTGTGTGACAACGTGTATGAGTGTGTGCAAGACTGGAGGGGTAAGAAGAGTCTGTGAGTGTGCGTGGGGGAGTGTGTGAGACTGAGTGTAAGGGACTGCATGTGTGTGGGTGTGCCCCGGGTGACCGATGTGAGGCCGGCTGAGAAGGAAGAGCAGGAGGTCTGGGTTGGGGGCGGGGGGACTGGCTGGCCCTCCTGGCACCCCGGCATGTCCCCACCCCTTCCAAATGGGGGGGCAGCCACACGGCAGGCCAGGATTATTAGGAGATTAAACGCAGGGGGCAGAGGCTCTCCAGAGCAACAGCCCCTCCTCTCAGATGCCCAGCCACCCAGGCGGCCTGTAAATCCTGATCCATCCCAGGGATGGCATCTAGTGAGGCCTCCGGGGCTGGCAAGGGGCTCACGAGGGGCTCAGATTACAAAACCACAGAGGAAGCTGGCTGGGGGCCGGGGACATGACCACAGAGGCACACAGGAAAGGCTGGAGAGGAACCCAGAGGGGTCGGGGGCTCAGCCTCTGCTGTGCCCTCCACTCTTCCAGTATCCCCTCCACTCCCAGTGCAATGACCCCTTTGCTGAGTCCCTGAGCTGGGGGTAGCGTCCCAAGCCAGAATCCTCATGGTGTTCAGGAGTTAAACTGCAAACCTGCTCGGTCAGGTGGGGCAGTGAATCACGTGCCCACAACCCCGACCCTTACCCTCTGCCTGCTTCCCCAGCCCTGCCTGTGGGGTGAGGCCCACAGCTAACGGGACAGAACAGGGTATGGAAGAGACCCACCTGCCTGGCTCTGCCCTGGGCACCCCAGCCAAGCCAAGAGGTTTGGGGCAGGGTGTGGTCCAGCCCCAACCGAGCTGTGTGATGCTCCTGGGTGTGGATGGGGAGAGGAGGGCAGTAGAGGTGGGGGGTGGTGAGGGTCCACTCCTTTGATCTAAGAACCCTAAATGGGACAGTGCTCCAGGAAGCATTCAGGACTGGGCAGGAGGGTGAGCATGGGCTCATCCTGGGGGTCACTAGCTGCTGCATGACCCCTATCCCACAGTCTCCACCCCAGGGGTGGCTGCTCAGACCCCTCCCCACTCTTAGAAGTAGGGGTCTCAGGCATGGAGGGCTGTGTCCTGATCCTTAAAGGCCAGGGCGTGGTTCCCAAAGCTGGTAGCCCCTCCTCGGTCCCCAGTCAGGTGGTAGCAGGCCCCCATCAGAACATCCCCTCCCCCTGCCACACCCAGCTCCCCTGCCTTGGCTGGCCTATGCAAATTGAGTGAGACTAAGCAGAACCCCCCAACATAGCTTCTCCTGAAGCTATGTTGCTCCCATTAGCACCTCCTACCTATCTCTGTTCCCCCACCTCTGTGCCTCCCCCAATCCCATCTCTCCCTCCACAGAACCCACAGGAGGACCTTCTTCCTCTACTTTCAAAGGCCATCGTTAGCCTGGGTCAGCAGTGGTGACACCAGGGGGGCCTGAAGGGAGACCAGGCAGGGTGGCAGGGCCTTCTGTCCTAGGAGTCTGGATCAATTCTAGCTCTGCTCAGTCTATCTGGCTGGTGAGGCCCCTGGGGGGTGTCAGTCTGTGGGGGCATCCCAGTGTGGGGGAAGGGGGCACACAGCAGACATTCAGCAGGCCCTCTTCACAACCCCTCCCCACTGAGAATCTTGGGTTGGGGAGCCCTGACTCCAAAGCTGATTCCCATCTCTATCCCCTGGACCACACCCCACAGACGACACCACCTGTCTTCAGATCCTCCCTTAATGTGGGACAGAGTTGCTCATCTGCTCCCTATCTGGAACCCAATACCCTCCCCAGACTTCCCACCCAGATAGATAGAGGCTGACTGTCCCCCTCCACAGCCAGTCGCTTCCTTGCCACCATCAACCCTTCTTGGATCTTCTCTCCAACAGAAAGCAGACGGGCGGGCCCTAGCAGCATCCCTCACCCTCCACCGCAGACACCGCACCCCACTGCAGGGGCCACAGCTGCTCTACACCTGACCACCCTCACCCTACAGCCCCAGTAAGGCGGGTGGCCAACCACACCTGCAAAATGGCCGCCGCAGGTAGAAGAGCCCCAACCCCCCACTCTGGACCCCAGAGCTCCCCCGCAAACCTGCAGCTGCCTTCTCAGGCCGAGGCGAGGCAGACGGGCACTGCTGCCCTGGTAGAGCCCCTTCAGCCATACCGAGAGCAGGACAGGGAGGGCGGGTCGGTGGCACCGCTCTGCGGGAGCCTGCGCTCTGGGTCTTGCAGAGTCCTCCCCAGGGTTAGGACCTGGGCAGCCCTGCGCGTCAGGGACCTCTCCACACCTACTCCCGCAGCCGCAAGATCCGGTGCGATGCCCTAACAGGCCTTTAATCCCAGCAATGCGGGTACCCCTTGGAGGGGGCTGCCTTTTGGGGAGGGGGCACCAGTCTCTCAGGGGAAGTCGCTATTCCTGGGAACGAGGGCGCGCATCGGGTCCGCGCCGGGGCGACGTCGCGCCCGCGCCCAGCAGGCCCCATGACTTGGCATTCCCTCCCTCCCCTCCCCCTCGCCCCTGCGGCCCGCTGTCCTGCCCCCGCCCCCGCCGCCCACCTAGCGCCCAGCCGACTGCAGACCCTCCCTCCGCGCCTGGATGCCGCCGCCACCCTTTCCCCAACGCACAGCCAGCGCCGCTGGTTTGGGGTGGAAGGAGAGAGGGTGAGCCGCAGCCTAAAAGGGGAGTCCAGGGGTAGTCGCGGCATACTCGTCCCTGTCATCCGAGTCGGGCGGTCCCTCAGCCCCCTCCCCGCCCGCCGCCGGGCCACACCTGTTACTCGGGCGCTGGCTGCGTAGACACAGGCCTCCTCCGGGACGGCCCCTCCCAGGCCTTTCTAGAAGGGAGCTAGGGTCTCTCGGGAGGAGGACACGGCTGGGGGATGGTGAAGGGCAGTCCCGGAGGTGCGCACGAAGCTGGCCTCCCGCCGCAGCCCCCGCCCGCCCCGCCCGCCTGTTATGCTCCGGGCTCCAGCATCCGCCCTCCCCCACCCCGGGGACTCGGGCAGATGCCCCGCGCTCTCCCCCGCTCGGTCATCCGCGCGCTCTCCCCTTCTCCACTGCCCGCCGGTCTAGCTCGGTGGCCCCTCTCCAGGAAAGGACTAGAGCGCGGAAGCGAGGGAGGGGGCGTCTCGAGAGGCCACCGGCGGTGCGCACCCTCCCCGCGGCGACCCTGCCCCTCCCAGCGACAATCCCGCCACAGCAGAGGCCGCAGCGATGGGAACCTTTCCCGAGGGCCCTACCGGGACGCGAATGAAAAGGGGACACCCCTGAATTTGCCCCATTGTTCTCGGGGACGGGGGAGGGTCGGGGGAAGGGAAGGGGCCGCGCGCGCGGCGCCAGCGCCTCGATGGCGACAAGGACGCGGCTCCGGGCGTGAGCTCCCCACGCCGCGCGCAGTCGATGCAGGTGCGGGAAGCCGAGCGCAGGTGCTAGAGGCCAGGCGGGCGGCCGCCTTACCTCCCCGGCGTCACTGGCGGCCCGGCATGGGCACGGGCATGGGCGCGGGTCCCCGAGCGCGGAGCTGCTGCTGCTCCGGGTCTGAGCCTGGCGCTGTGACGGCGGCACCGCGTGACGGGCTGCGCGCCCCCGGCCCGGCCCGCCCCGCGCCCCTCCCGCCGCGCTGGTTGGCTGAGCGCTGCGCCCAGAGCCCCAGCCGCCAGCTGGTTTGTCGCGCGGGTAGAAGGACGGGCGTCGCGGCCGCCTCGGGGAGGGGGCTGGGGCCGGAGGGGGCCGGAGCCGAGCTGTGACATCACCACCGCCGACACAGCGGTTTGCTAGGTGCAGAGGGGCGAACCCACACGCGGCTCAGACGCGGCGCCCCCTCCGCCGGGCGCAGTCCCGGAGCGCCCTCGCAGGGGAGAGTGACCGGGCGGCGCTCAGCCCCGAGTCCCCCGCCCACCAGAACCTGCCACGGATCCCGCGCTGGGCCTTCCCCCACCCTGACCCCTTTCCAGTGAAATCTCCACCTGCCCGCCCACCCGAGAGGCTGGCAGCACAAATGCTTAATCGCAGAGGGACAAAGCCCCGGTGGGCTCCTTGCACCAGGGAGGGGCGCTGGGTGGGGGCAGGGAGGGACCCTGACTCTGGGTGTGACAGGTGAATTTTCAGTCGCATTTGGAGTCTCGGTCAGAGCACTAGAGGGGACCAGAGCATCGCAGATCGCTCTTCCAGCGGGGATGACATCTCTTCTGCCACCTCTCCTCCCATCGTGCCTTGGGTGTAGCCCCCATCCTCCGCCCGCCCCACTTCTGCAGGTCATCAGCCCCCACTGTCCCCACAGCCTTTCTCCCCAGCTTCACTTCCCAGAACAGAGTCACACGCTGCTCCAGGGCCACACGGGCAAACCCGGCCTTCGTCAGCCTCCCCAGGCGCTTTTTGGGCCACTGTGAATGACTGACAGACATCTCTGCTGCCTGCAACCTCCATTCGCCCTCCAGGGGTAGAAACTTTGACAAAGCCCCTGGCCAGCTCACCCACCGGAACTGCGGTGGGTGCAGTGACGTCATGCCATCGTGAAAGGGGGGCGCTGGGGTCCCTTTCCACCCCAGCTCTCTTCCTCAGTGTTCTCTGCATGCCCATGGCTCCGCCTCCCCCAGCGCCTGACACCTGCCAGGAGCTGCCCTAATCCTCATGCGCCCCAGTGAGGGAGGGGGGGTTTCACCTCGATCTGCAGCATCTGTGTGGCATATGCCCCCAAAGTAACAAGGGCATAGGCACATACCCACTCTGCAAAAGAGACCACCCTCTCACCCCGCCCCCCAAAGGCCCCCAGACAATTTCTCCCTTTCTATTTCCTTGAACTACCTACGTGAAAGAGAATTTATTGTTTTTACAAGCTTTTGGTAGAAACAATAAAACTATGGGGGGGGGTAACTTTATCATTTCCATTTTCATCATATTTATTGATCTGGTCGAGTTCTCTATTTCTGGAGTCAAATTTTACGTGTTTCTAGGAACTAATCAATTTCATCGAACTTTTAAAATTACTAGCATATATTCATTTTTCTATTAATTGCTTCTGTAATTATTTCTACTTTTTATTCCATACTTTATTTGCTTTATTTTTCCTTTTTAATATTTCCTAAGGACCAACTTTTAGTTTTGTTCATCTTCTCATCTTTCCCTTTATTTCAGTTACTCCTGCCCTTATCTATTATTTCCTTCCTTCCTGGTTCTTTGGATCTAATACGTTGCTCCATCTTGAGCTAAAAGCTTAGGCTCATTTATTTTTGAACTATTTAATTTTCTGATAGGTATATTTAAAACTGCAGAATTCCTCCTCCAGCATTGACTTACTGGGTCTCACAAATTGGGACATACAGTGTTTCATTATCATTCAGAGCTAAATATTCCTTAATGTCCCTAATGATCTCTTTTAAACTCATGGGTTACAAACCCATGCCTTCTTTAATAATGTTACTTACTTCCTAACAGCGTTTCTTGCTTGCTTGCTTGCTTGCTTTGGTATTTTTATTATAACTTGTTGTTACCAATTTCTAATTTAATCATGTTATTGTCTGAGAACAGTCTGTGTTCAGTCAGGATCCTGGCAGGAAGCAGATGGCACACTCCAATTGGGTAATTTGAGGAGTGTTTGATAAAAAGACTATTTACAAACGAGTAGGTAGGAGTAGGGAAACCACAGGACTGAGTAACACTAGGATGACACTGTGGCCTGACTAAGGGGGAGGGGGCAAGGGAGGGAGAGAGAGGGAGCAGACCCTGGAAGGAGCCAAGGCCTCAGCTGAGCCCTCATCCCGAGGGATCAGAGCAACCAGCCTCTGGGCCTCACGCTCCCTCCTTCCTGGATCTGGGAGTGCTCCCTTTGGCTGAGCCCAAAGGGCAGCTGGAAGGCAGGGGCGCCCAGTGACAGTAATGAGGTCCATTTAGAGTGGTTTCTTAGAGCATGGGGTGAAGCACAAATCGAACCTAGCAGCCCAGTCTGCTGGAATTTCGCCTCAGAAACTTATCAAGGCTTCCTTAAGTCCTAACACCTTTAGGTCCTAACACCTGGTCTCTTTCTGTGAATATTCTACATGTGCTCAAAAGCTTATATTCTGTTTGATGGGTATAGAGCTCTGTATACATTTAAGAGTTTAAGATTATTATGTTGATCAGGATTTGGAGATTTCTGCTAGGTTTTTTTCTGCCTGAGCTATTAAATTATTATTTTTAGAAATAAAATCTCCAGTTACATTTGTTGAAATCTCTCTCTCTCGTTTCCATTCTGGCAGATGCTGCGTGATATGCATTGAGACATCTCTGTAGGTATTGAAATGATTTTGATGGGTGTGCATGTTCGTTCTGTGGCCCATTTCATTAACATGCACAAGGTGTCCTTTGTGTTTGTGTTTGTTTTTTGTTTTAAATTTGAATGTCATATATTAAGATGTCTATCCAGTTTCCTTTGATTCATATTCGCCTGGTATGTCTTTCTTTTGCCAAAGTTTTATTCTAAACTTTCTGTATCTTTTTTTTTTAAGTGTTTCTCTCTCTTTTTTTTTCTTTTAAGATTTTATTTATTCATAGGACAGAGAGCAGAAAGAGGAGGGGCAGAGGGAGAAGAATAAGCAGTCTCCTGAGCAGGGAGCTGGACATGGGGCTCAATCCAAGGACCCTGGGATCATGACCTGAGCCCAAGGCTTACGCCTAACCGACTGAGGCACCCAGGCACCCCGAGCATTTTTCTTTTAAGTTACCATTGTTAGAATTTTAAAATCTAATCAGTTTATACCTCTTTTTTGGTTTCCGCCTTTTGATTGGAATTTAATGCACATACCTTTATAGTAATTACTGTTACATTGAGACTTAGTTTTGCTATCCTACTTCCATTTCTCATTGCGTACAGTGAATATCCTTCTGCTGGTTTATCCTTGTTCTTATTTTTATTCTATGGCAACTGTCCTGAATTTAACACCATTTTAATGTAACCTATGTGCCCTTTGTAGTCATATATTGTCCCTAACATTTAAGTTCTTTAGCCTGGTCACATATCCTTTACTCCCAGGCACTGATCCTGTCTAGGACTACAGTCTGAGTTATTGTGAATATACTTTTCCTTTTCTTTGGTCCTTGCTTTCATTTAAAATAATTATTACTCATTCAGGGGAACTTGGTCTTATTTTCCATCCCGCTGAAAGATTCTCTTGCATTTCTGTTGTTTAGGAAATAGAAAATATTTTAATGTGGGTTTTGGGGTGAAAAACATTCTGAGGCCTTAGATTCCTGAGAATTCCTTTATTATACTTTCCACTTGGCTGGAAACAAAATTCTAGGTACAAAGTTTATTTCCTTCCATTAAAAAAAAAAATTACTTTGTGGTCTCCTTGTATGCTGTTGAGAACTCCCATGTCCACTGGCTTCTTGTTCCATGTTCTTTCTCCCAGGATGCTTCTAGAATTTTCTAAAGGTGTGGATTTTCCTGTAAGCTTATAATCTGAGGTTGATTTTTTTTTTCATTCTGGAAAATTAACCTCCCTTGTTTTTCAAATATTTTCTCTTCTCAGTTTTAATATTTTTCTGACCTTAGGACACCTAGCATCTGCATGCTAGCCCTTCTTACCCTCTGCAAGTCTTTCTCTTTCTCTATTCTCTAACTCTCCACTGGAAGATGGTGGAAATCAGGGCCCCTCCCTCCAGCAACAAGATGGAGCTAACAACCAGATCCTTCACATCTTAGCTCTGCACCCATGCACTCCCCTATGTTCTTGCAACCCACACGAAGATTCCCTTTCTTTTGCCCTTTTTGTGGGCTCTGTCTCCATCAGCTGTACGACCCCGGGGCAAGTTCATTTACCCCCTATGTCCATCACAGTCTCCTCAGAAGGGATAAGAGCAGGACCAACCTCACACGTGAAATGCCAACAGCAGGGCTGGGCACGCGGTGAGCCCCGAACGGACCACGTGCCACAAGGGAGGGACGCCAAGAGGACTCCTGTGACAATGAGCGATTTACACTGTCAGTCACCTCCATTCCCCTGAGAGGTGTCAGCCACTGCAATGACAAATGAGAGAAAAAAAGGTAAAAATATTGGAAAGGAAGAAACAACATTATCATTATTTGCAGATAACGTGATTGTCTACCTAGAAAACTTTAGGGATGAGGGAAAAGCAGTGAGTTAGGGGCAGTAGGAAGGGGCAGTTAGGAAGCAGGAAGTTAGGGGCCCTAGGAAGCATCATCACGGAGAGGACAACAGCTTCCGTAAAGCAGACAGTAACCGGCTGGAGCCTCTTACGGAGGAGTCTGAGCACAATAACACTAAGAAACCTAAAACATCCAGAAACAACAAGAAATGTGCATGTTTCTTATTTGTAAAGAAGTCAATAGAAAAACTAAAATCCACTGAAAAGAGGTAAAGGAATGGAAAAGCACAGCATACTTTTGGAAAGGAAGAGGCAATATTGTTAAAAGCCCAGTTTTCCCTAAATTAAAAGTACACATTTGATGCCGTCTTAATTAAAATAGCACCAAAAGTTTACATGGAAAAAGCAAACATGCAAGACCAGCCAAGAAATGTGTTTAAAAGGAGACAAATGAGGAAGATTTGCCCTGTTAGACCTTAAAACATGTGATGAAACGCTAAAAATTCTAAATTCTGAAAGAAATAGATCAAAAGTTTATGGTATCATGTCAAATAATGTGGGGAAAATAGTAACAGGTATAGGCCACTGTGAGAGACACACAAAGCTACCACCTGACATGGCATCAAGAAAAATTTCTGATGGAGTAAACATTTATCTGTGAAAAAAAAAAATGAAACTTTAGGAAAGTAGAATGAAGTGTGATTGGACATATTCAGTATCTCGGTATGGAGAAATCAGGACCCGTAACCTGAAAACACTAGAGAAACCCAATGGACTGCAGAAAAACTAGGCATCTGTATAGCCCAAACATCCTAAGCAAGATTGAAACACTAACCTCATACAGAAAAAATATTTCAGAACATGGGAAGGTGGAGGGAAATTTCTATAATTATAAAAAGCCTATGAGAACTAATAGCAAAAAATGTAAGTAACCACCAGAGAAATGGCCACATACTATGAAGGGACACTTTACAGAGAAACAAGGGCTCACCAAGCAAAGGTCATCACCTTTAAAGGAATGCAGATTGAAATAGTGAGTTTTTTTGTTGACCTATCAGACCGTGCAAAATGCCAGGAGAGATCCAGTGAGACCAGGCTGTGGGGAAAAGCGCCCCTCCACGATGTGGCAATGGCCAGGGCCAAAGGCACTATTTTTCGGCAGGGCAGTTTGTCAAAATGGTTCCCCATTTAAAGTCCTCCTGTCCTTTTTAATGTGGGGCTCGAATTCACCACCCGCAGATCAAGAATTGCATGCTCTATAAACTGAGCAAGCCAGGTGCCCCAAAACTGCTCCTATCCTGGGTTCAGTAAGCCTGGGCTTGCAGTTTCTACACACAAAGATTGTCCCCCAAAGCTGGAGATAATCCAGGTGTTTCCCCATGTGTACTGGTTGAACGAACTGGGGTAAATACAGGACAGATTGTTCTGAAGCTACTAAAAATCAGTGAGTCTCAAAAGTTATGTGTGGCTATGCAAAGATAACCAGGATGTTAAATTATTTAAAAGGGGCACAGAAGCGTGTGCCTCAAATCTGCCCCCGCCTTTGTTTTCCTGAAAGGAAGCACAAAAAACTGGAGACAGTGTTTGCCAAGGCTGGGGCTGCCATTGGGGGAAGGGGGCTGGGGAGGCCTTCACTATTAAAAATTTATATATTGTTTTTCTATATGCCCACGTTGAATTTTCTAATCTTAGTTGGGTGTATTTTTTTATTTCAATGTCTCTAAAAGTGGAGATTAAGACCCATTTTCAGTTTTACTTTCTTTTTTTTACCATTCTGAATTGACAATATTAATAAATATTAGAAATAAAAAGTTTTTAGAATCCTATCTGAGCTGTAGACTTCTGTATAGACAAACAATCTGGAAAGACCCCCCCCAGGCACTCCAAATATTAGGTTTAATCATGAAATCGCTAATGTTCAGCTATTTTTGACCTACATGAAAAATGGTAATTTCAAATGGTTTAACTTAATAAAAATAACCTATGGAAAAATCTATCACTAAATTCAAAATACACAAGCCAGGCTTGCAAACGGAAAAGATCATCCCCCTAAGTGCCACGTGCCAAGAGGAAATTCAAAACTATGGTGATGGCCACAGCCAAGTCGAGCCACTCAGGATGAGCAGGGATTGTAATGTCTGGACAGCAACTTGGCAGGTGCAGAGGGGACATGGAGAATAAAGTGGGGAAGGAGGTTCCCCGTTGGCTGGGAGAGCTCTGTAGGCACCAGGATGGAAGGACCAGGTCAGGAAAGTGACTGTCCCACTGGGGTCACCCTTGTCTGAGCAAACTGGAAAGAAAACTGAGCCACAAGCCTCCTGCCCTGCGGGTCCAGGGAGTCTGGGTCAGGCCAGCACACAGCAGAAAAGCAGAGGAGGGGCGTGGGGTTCATGGGGAAAGCGGGAAACCAGGTGCTAGCCTGTGACCTGAGCTTGGGAAAGATTCTTGAAATTCCAGAAGGAGGAATAGAAAGACATTGAAAAAATATGTGAATAGATATTGGCTTAGAATTTTCCAGAAATGCAGATAGAAACGCTCAGTGGAAAATCAACATGATCCCGAATAAGAAAAATAAAACCAAAGCTGCAGAACACCAGAAATATATAATAATAATAATAATAATAATAATAATAATAAATAGAAAGCAGAGTGACAAGACAGGTGACCCGGAAAGAAGCGACATTGGACAGCTGGGGAAGTGCTGAGACAGCTGTCCTTGCCCCAAATAGGGAGACCTTGGCTACCCTTCCCCTTGGGTGGGAGTCCCGGGAGCGGGGGATGCAGGGATGTCTGAGGAGACAGGTGCAATTCAGAAGATGCTGCAAGGCCTCAAAAAAAGTCCGCGCCGGGCTGTGCAGGGACCACCGGTGATCTGCCGCCAGCGCCTGGGGGACAGGAGCCCAGCCCTGGAGCCCAGCCCCGTGCAGGCCTCGCCCAGAGGAGGAGCTCCTGGTTGCCTCAGCAACCCGGGCAGCCGGGTTCGGGCTCCGCGCTGCCGCTGGGAGGACCAGGCTGCCACAGCAACCTGGCTGAGCGGGGCGTGTCCAGCCTGCGCTGCAGAGCTGGGATCAGCGGTCCCCGTGGACCCCTGCGTACCTGCGGGCCACTGGCCTTCCTGGGGCTCTCCTGCTGCTGGGGCCCGGAGCCGCGGGGACTCTGGGCTAGACCTGCATTGCCACCGGCTTCCAGACCTGCGCTGGAAGGCCCTCAGCTGCCTCTTCCAGATAGGGAAGCTGAGGCCATGATGGGAAAGCCAGGGGAGGACTTCCTCCAAGGCCATGCAGTTGATCTCTGGGCAGGATCCACCCAGCCCAGCAGGGACCCTTTTCTCCCCAACTTTGCTCAGCTCACTCTTGCAGGTCCAGGCCCTATGGGCAGCCTCGGTAGGACAGTTTCCCAGTTCCCTGTGGCCATAGAGCTCCTCTAACTGGCGGAAGCTCCCTTGCCCACCAGCCCTCACTTTCTCCCTCCAGACTCCTGCCCAGCTGCACCACTGCAGGCCTCGCCCACTCTGTAGGTCACACTTTCTCTTTTAGCTTCTGCAGCCTTCCCTTAGCACTGAGAATTCCTACCCTCCAAAGCCCTCCTAGGATACCTCCTCCATGCAGCCTTTCTGCCTCCACCACTGGATAGAACATTCCCATCCTGAGTTCTCATCTGTTCCAACTCTTAAGAGCCTCAGGTCCTTGTGTTTAGAGTGGGGACAATGCCCTTGTTTGGGTTTGGGGAAAAGTAAAACAAAGGAGTCAACAGGCATTGTGTAAGCTGAGAACCAGGCTGTCAGGGCCCAGACTCCCCAGGCTGGGAGGCCAGCCCGTGTGCAGAGCATTCAGGGACCTCGGTAATGCTGTGGACAGGTTTCCTGCAGCTCATGGGGCTGCAGAAATGGGGTGCTGTGGGTCTGGGTGCAGTGGAGGGAGGCCCCACAGAGCCCCACGCGCTGGCTCAGGAGACTCGGTAGAGCTGGGGCCCTGGAGCTGACCACAGACTCAGGTCCTAGGGTCTGGGACTGTCGACCGGGGTGACCTGAGGGCTGCCTGACATTGGGCATGTGGGACCACAGAGGGACAGCCAGCAGAGAGCCTCAGGCCCAGCCTCCAGAGCCCTGCTCCGGATTCTCACCAGGAACCCGGGCCCTCCCAGCACCTGCATCAGAAAGCAGAACTTCCAAAGTGCTTACCTTTGAATAACTGAGCTTGGTTTACACATGCTCTCTTGCACAGGGAGGCAGTTTTCAACCCCATTTTGTGCATGAGGAAACTGAGGCTAAGAGACTTGAAAAGGCCCCAGAGGATCAGGGTACATGAAGTCAGTCTCAGTCAGAACCTTGGCTAAAAACTCACATCTAGACTCTAGGAGCTTCTCAAGGGCCAGAGCCATGGAGGGTGAGGCAGCCCCTGGCAGGGGGAAAGCAGGTTCCGGGTTCCCAGGCCAGGCTTTAATTAACGGAAGCCCTGGTTGGCAGCAGCCTCCCAGCCCCTCCCGGGAGAGCCGGCTGGGCTGGGATGAGGCTGGGGAATCTCTTCATAAGAACACACCTGCCTCTCATCAGTACCTAAAGTCACGTCACTGCTGAATCACCTAGCAGGTACGACCGATGTTCTGTTCTCCTTTATGAAGGAGTGAACGGACCTGCAGGAGAGCTGCATTGCTGGGCCTCAGACTCGGGAACCTGGAGCCGTGGGTGGCACAGAGCAGAGCAGGGTAGAGACTGGCAAGCCCCGAGCTTCTGGCCTGGGAGGCCCAGAGGGGATCTGCACTGCGTGTGGACAGCTCTGTGGGGCTCTGCTCACCGGCCGGTTGCTGACTCAGTGTCTGAATAACAGCAGCTGGCAGCTCAGCAGCTGAGCTGAGGCCAGAGCCCATTGTGGGGGGCTGGGACCACAGAGCAACAGCTTCTGGGGGCTCCTGTGATGACCCAGCCAGAAGGAAGTCATGGCTCCTTAAAAGTCAATCAGAGTCCCCACATGGAGCTCTCCTTCACCCCTGAAGACCCTGCCATGGTTTGCCCTCCTCCGCGCATCCACAAAGACCCTACAAGTTCTGGGCTGGGTCTGGGACATGTAGGGTGAGGGAACAGGAGGGACTGTCTCTGTGTCCTTAACATGCTTTTTGTTAGGTGGGGGCTAAGTCGGGACCCTCCCACTGCCCCCCTGAGCTAGAGTGAGGGTGGAAAGGAAGAAGATATAACATTCCCCAGTGACTCCTGGAGGGACTCTGGGTCAGCCTGCACATAAAGCTGGGGGAAAGCACTGGGGACTAGAGGTTGCTTGGGGTTCTGTGTGCAGAGGCCGTCCAGCACACAGCCAGCTGCTGCCCAGGACTGATGGCCGGAATCATCTTCCACAAGGACTTACATTGAAGGCAGGGGGGACATTATGCCGTGGCAATGCCTGGGAGTCTGCAGGGTGGGACCCCCTCCAGGCCTGGCTTCCCCTCCCCGGTCAGCCTCTGTCTACTCTGTCCCTGGAGGCTGGCCTCCCCTGGTCTGGGCTGGTTTCAGGCAGTGGGAGTCTCCAGCAGGAGATGAAAAGGCAGGAGGAGAGGCCGGGGTGCAGGTAGGAGCAGGTTTCCCCAGTTCCTCCCTTTTCAGAGCACCCCTGGTGGATTGCCATGCTTGTGGAGGGCTTTGGCCCCTCCACGGCCTACTCCGGTTCCAGTATGGTCCCCTCCCTGTGCCCTCCAGCACCGGCGAGGATCCTGAGTGCAGCTGACTTCTAGGCTTCAGCTGACTTCTAGGCTTCAGCCCTGCTCAAGCCTGGAGCCACCTTGAGTAGATGCCCCCCCTGGACTCTGCGATACCCCACTTCAGTGTGCTAGCGAGTTTCCTGAGGGGACCGCCACCGATGCATGCCGGCCCTTCACAACGGCCTGTGGACACTGACATTTTAATTAGGCCTCAGACCCCTCCCGCAAATACCAGTCAATCAAAGAAGAAATCGTACACACCATCTTTTCCTGAGTCCAAGGTAATAAAAAGGAAAATGAACCAGAGAAGAATAGTCCAAGGACAAAACACCAAAACACCAAGCACCTTGGAAACTAAACATGTGTTTGGTTTAAGGAGGAAGAAAAGGGGAAGCGGCGCTGTACTTGGAGATGAGGGAGACGGTCCCTATTGCCAGTGGGGGGCACGGCCACATTCCAAGAGGCAGAGGCAAGAAGCTTCGAGAAAGACTGAAAACAATGGACCTCTGTATTCGGCTTCTGAGCTCAGATAATAAGCAATAACAACAATAAACCGCAGCCTCGGGGAGTCGAAAGAAGGAGCTAAGCCCTGAAGTGATGGAACAGAAAAGAAACACGCCTCTGACAGAGAGCACAAGGATGCGTGACTTGAAAAGGAGGAGAGATAGAGCTATGGAAATAAACACGTTAAATATTTATACAAAATGTGAGGAATCTAAAAAAGTGGACAACTTTCCAAGAAAATGTGAATCGCCAAGATTTTCTCACAGGGTGCTGATAGCTGCATGGTTATGTCCTGGTGAAATCCCAGCCCCCCGTGGGCCGGGGTTGGGAAGCAGGAATTCTGATAAGCGAGCCAGTCATGAGGGCAGAAGACTTGTCTGGGGGCACAGGGGCTCCAGAAGCCACACTGGATGAGCACAGCCCATGTTGCCAGGCCAAACTCTGGAATAAGACCGTGACGAAAATGACCGGTGACAGAGTTGAAGGACAAAAAAAAAAAAAATAATAATTCAGCAGGGAAGAAAGGTTTATGACGTCAGTGAAAGATCACGGACCTGTACCCTCAATATCGAATTCTCTCTAGAGCTTCGGTCCAGGCTTCTGTGTGTTTGGCTGTTTATAAAAGAAGGTATTAACTTTGATGTTTCGGAAAATGAGGAACCAAATGTTGAAAAACTATGAAGAAGGATGACGCTGCGAAACGGTTCATGAGGATTCAGGACGGCGAGGGTGGCCTCGGCTGGGGGGCCGCACCCTGAGTCAGGCAGGGGCTCCGGGGCCAGTCCCCCGCGCCAGGACCCGTGTCTGAGCGCGCGCTGGCATCCTTCGTTTCTGCTGACTGCTCCTGAGCCACGGGGCTGGTGTAAGGACTCCCCACAGAGTTTGGGGGTTGACGGAGTCCCTCCAGATGCCCCGGGAGAAACTTCCCTCTCAGCTCCAGGGCCACATGGTCCTCTCGCAGCTCCTGCCTCTGTTGTGTGGCCTGACACACAGTCACCACGATGTCCCTGCCTTCTCTGTGTGTCTGCTCTCCTTCCATCTCCCTCCTCTGAGGACCTTGTGATGGCATGAAGGACCACCAGACAGGTGTCACCCACCAGAGGCAGTCCTGGTGACGCTGACACATACTGTAAAATCAGGGGTCACTTTCATGGCTGCACTGAGACCACCGTGAGGGGCTCTGAGGAATACCTGGGCCTGAGCCTCACCAGACGGTGATGGAGGCATCTGGCTTCCCCGCACTGATTTCTGCGGGGGGGCGGCTGCATTGGCAAAGGTGTTTGGCTTCTGTTCCACTGAAGTGTGAACAGACTTCCTTCTCCTCTGGTATCATGTGAGTGTCTCAGGTCCAGTGGCCGCCCCTGCGTGCATGTCCCACATTCATCCAACCAATGTTGTGTCGCTGGTCGTGAGGGTCGTGAGCATGGGCACGGCCAGCTGCACGCGGGCCACCAGAAGCCCCCTCCCCTGGAGGCACCCCTGTGACAGCCTGAGGCCACATCCCCGACGCACACAGTTCTCCTTTTCAGGGGTCATCCATTCTCCTTCACATGCTTATGTTGGGATCTTCCCGTCTGTGTCCCCCCTACCCAAATCTGTGTTTCTTCCCACATGATAATGTGCCTGTCATCTTCCCAAGGACTCAGGCAATCATTCGGGACCCCTTCTGCATACCAGAACCGCACGTGCATGCTCCACAGACTCTCCGGGGAGGCTCAGAGGAAAGAGGCCCCTGGGAGGGTCTTCAGTTCTGCCTCAGCCCAGGAAACACGGCACACGGAGGGCAGAATTCAGCCTCAGAGGGCAGAGGATGACATCGCAAAATTGAAACTGGCAGCAAAAGTGACTGAAATTAAATCTTTTCTTAGATCTTGGCAGGAGAGAGTCTGACCTTGGAGGAAGGAGTTTGGGGATCAATTCCTCTCTCATTGGTTATTCGAGAGGATGTGTGCGGGAGCCAGGAGCCCAGTGCAAGTCCCAGGCCAGTGCAAGTCCCAGGGACGGTGACAGTGCTGTTTGCGAAACTTCACCGGGAGCTAGAGTGAGCTGGTTGCTCTCCCCAGGGCTTTGGGCCTCCTCAAGAGGGGTCCACATGCCCCCACCCCAGGTGCGAGCGCTGGAGGGGCCGTGTGGAGGGGCACCCCAGGCAATGGGGGAGCAGAGGCAGGGGTCCAGTGGGGTGTTCAGGGACTGGGACATGGCCTGTGCCAGCCCTAACGAGCATGCTGCCTCGGATAGAGCAGCTGGGAATGGGATCCCAGTGACCTCGCAGTCTAAGCCACTGTCTGGGAGCAAGGAGAAAAAGAGGGAGAGCCCAGAACACAATGAGAAGTGACAGCTAAGGGCTCTGCATCAGCCACAAGCAGCACAAGGTCCCCATCTGCTTCCAGGAGCAGCCTCTGCCTGGCCCAGTCTCTCTCTGGGGGGCCCCACACCCTGGCCCAGCAGAACAGAACTGCCCCCCTCCTAGGGAGATACCAGCCGGGTCCCTGACGGCCAGCACCTACCTCAGAACAGCCCAAAGCTTTCTATCTGCCTTCCCACCTGGGGCCCAGGCAAAGAGGCCCACTGGTCACCACTGATGGAATCCCATGGTGGTCCGGTGGCCCGGTAGAGGTAGGTCCAGGCTGATGACCCACCTCATGCCTCATTTGCCTCATCCGTAAATGAGAATAACACCAGACTTCCCTCCAGGGGAGTCAAAGATTGGCTGAGTTAAGTTCTGTAAAGTACAAGGACAGGGTGCACCGAGGGCCCACTCGCTACCCCCTGGGCTTCCAGAATACACGGGAACCTACTTCCCACCTGGGCTCTGGGACTCAGCCCCTGCTCAGCTGGATCTGGCAGAAGAGGGTGTCCCAGGACCCCCAGCACTCCTTGTGACCTGTGCTCCCGGCCAGGTGGGGAGAACAAGCTTCCTGTTAGGGGTCCCGACATCTCCCCGATGTCTCCCTGGGCCTTGGCTGCCACCTCCTGGGCCATGTCTGGAGTCTCAGGAGCTCAGTAGCCCCACTGGCAATGGCTCCCTGGAAGTGGGTGCCCACGGAAAGGTCAGCAAAATGCTCTTAACTGCAGAGCACCCCTCCACCCACACCGGGTCTGAGGGGCAGGGGCAACCCAGAGGGATGTGCAGAAGCTCCCAGGCGCCCCCGCCAAAGCAGAGCAGAGGCAGGGGGACAAGGAGGGCCAGGAGCTGACCCTCAGGTCTTCCAGGGTGATGGAGTGAAAGTCTGAGCCTGGAGGGAGGGCTCTGTTCTGAGGAGGGGGATGTCTCCTGTTCTGGGGTGACACTTCTTGTAGTGCTTTGACCTTTTCCACCAGGAAACCACACCTGGCCTTGGGCCCCAAGCCTCACACCCTGGGGGAAGTGTCCCTGCTGCCCTGCACCCTCGGCCCCCCTCCCCTCTGCCCAGAGGCTCCAGGGACAGGAGGTCTGTGCCCGGGGCGCAGGAGAGAGACTCAGAGCAGAGGCTGGCCAGGTGGCCGGGGCAAAGAGCTGGCCTCTGTCCTTGAGCTGAGCTGCCCCTCACTCCAGGGCCTCTGGGTAATCGCCTCCCCCTGGTGGGTTCAGTTCCCTCTCTTGGGCCAGAAGACTATGGGACCCTTTAAGGATCTCATGCCCCGATTCAAATAGAATCAGCAGCCCCTTCATTCACCTGTCCCAGTTGTCCCCCTTGCCCTCAAAACTGTCCGTTCTATGACACAGTTGGAAAATAAGGGGTGACAGGTTGTCCCCACAACCCCCTCACCTCAGCATCACCGAGGGGATACCTCCTGACCCGCATGTCCAGAGCCATGCGTCAGAAAGCCCCCAGACCCACCGGGTCCCGATCCTGGGGTGAAATCTATAAAAGATGAAAACAGAACCAGGATGGAATGAAGCTGGCAGAGGTCCACAGATACCTCCAGGCCCAGGGGACAGAGGGCAGCACTGAGCTCTGAAGGAAGAATACTCCCGAGCCAAGACTTGGGTTCTTTTATCTTTCTAAAGAATTTATTTATTTATTTGAGCGAGAGAGAGAACACAAGCAGGGGGAGGATGAGAGGGAGAAGCAGACTCCCTGCTGAGTGGGGAGCCCAATGTGGGGCTTGATCCCAAGACCCTGGGATCATGACCTGAGCTAAAGGCAGACACTTGACTGACTGAGCCCCCCAGGCACCCCAAGATCTGGGTTCTTTAAGACGTCAGTGGTGCGGAAAAATAAAAGGGGGTGGGGTGGGATTCCTACACAGGTACGTACACATAGGTACACACATATGTACACGTGCACATGTATGTGCATATGAGAGGGCGGGCTTGCTCTCATCACAGACCTCATCTGCATCCAGCTCGAACAAATTACCTTTGGAGAGACATTGTCTAGACACCTTGGGCGAGCCAGTTGCGACCAAGTGATGTGTTTCAGAAAATGTCTGTTTGTTTAGATGCACTCACTCCGCAAGGTGGTGGTGAAGTGACGCAGTGTAGGATTTGCTTTAAAACTCTCCACAAGGGGCACCTGGGGGGCTCAGTCTGTCAAGGGTCTGTCTTCACCTCAGGTCATGGTTTCGGGGTCCCGGGATCAAGCCCCGCATCGGGCTCCCTGCTCAGCGGGGAGCCTGCTTCTCCCTCTCCCTCTGCCCCTCCCCCTGCTTGTGCTGTCTTTCTATCTCTCAAATAAATAAATCAATAAACTCTTAAAAAAAAACTGTCCAGCGAAATTAGATGAGTGGGAGTGGGGGCCCGGGGCCCAGGTCAAAGAGACAAAGGCGGGTGACGGTGCTCTGCCCCGGCGCCTGGGGATTTCCATCGGGACTCCCACTGAAGGTAATGTAAAGATAATCACCCTGCCCTTCCCTGTGTCCCCCTCACTGCCCCCAAGGGACCCCACAGACACGGGGCACAGGAGGTTGATGTGTCCTTGCTCATGCCCAGAGCACAGCCAAGCTCAAAATTCCTCGTGCAGCACAGTGAGTATCCAGCTACCTCCTGGGACTTCCTGCCTGCTGGCAGCCTTGTGCGAAGACCCCTATCCCCATCTCTGCCCTACCTGCAGCAAGCGGCCTGGGCGGCTTTCACCTGTAGAACAAGAAAGCTTTGTTCCGAGGGAGAAGGAGCAGCTCCCGCAGGGCCTCCATCTGGCCACTGGGGGTCACTGTTTCCCCGCGGGGCGGTGCCTGGCGGTCCCACCTTCTCTGTCAAGTCCCCAGGCCGGCCACTCCCTGGGAGGGGGCGTCCAAGCACAGGCTTTTGGAGTTGGGTGACCTCCGACCCCAGACATACCCGCTCTGAAGCTTCCCCTCCTGTGGGTCCACTGAGAAGTCTGGCCTCATACGGTTGACACAAAGAAGACACTTAAATGAAAGCATGAATTAACGAGCCAAATGTCCGCACCTCTCCCAGAATGGGACACAAATGAGGCACAGGAATGTGGGTCTGCTCACAGACTTGTTGTGCTAGGGGAAAACATTCAATTTCCTCAGTTTTATAAAGCCAACTGTGCACGCTGGCCAGGGTCCCCAGGGCCGCCCGGCTCGGTGACTCACTAGCGCCCCGCCCTCCAAACTCAGCCGAGGCTATGCTCCCTGCTGGGATTCACAACAGAGAAACAGTGCGATGCACAGGAAGGGAGAAGTGGGGGGACCAGGGGTGAGCTTCTAGCGCCCTTCCCCCTGGAGTCACACAGGCCACCAGCAGGCATGACAATGTGTGAGGTGCTATCTTCAGGGGAGCCTGTGAGAGACGCAGCACCCAGGGTTTTTATCGGGGACTAGGCATGGGGCACCCCCATCTGCTGACAATTTGGGGTACCCAGAAGGAAATGGGTGCTTAGCATGAACCAGGTTGCACAGAGGTGTGGGGGCAGCGAGGTCCTCTCATGAACGAGGGTGCAGGGAACTCTGCCGGGAACTCCTGCCGAGGGCCCCCAGGAGGGCAGTGGGGCCTGCTTGTTGACCCTTTTCTGCACAGCAGGTGACAAACAGCTCCCAATGTCAGGCAAAGCCGATGAAAAGAAATCTGCTGTAGAAACACTGTGGAAAATACTCGATTGAAGCTGCAGCTAAACCAAACACACCTGCTCCCAGGCCAAGCTGATGAAGGAGGCCATAGCTTGCTGTATATCAAAGCTCAAATGCTTTGAGGGGCGTCTGGCTGGCTCCATCGGTAGAGCATTCGACTCTTGATCTCCGTGTTATGAGTTTGAACCCAAGTTGGATGTAGAGGGACTTTAAAAAAATTAAATATTTTAAAAAAGAAATTGGAATGGAGGCCAAACTCCGAGTGTCCGGGAGCACTTAGAAGAGCACGTGATAGCCTGTGGCTCTGGCCTGTTGTGTCCTTCTGTCAGGGACCCAAGAATGGCACTGACTCTGCTCAAACACCAGTCTACACCGAGTGATTGCCGTGACCTGGGCAAACATCTGGCAAAATGGGCACAAGAAAGTGACCTCCTCCTGTTATGAAAGTGGCCTCGTGTAAATAGAGGGTTTCTAGGCATTTAATTTGTTTTAAGTTTATTTTGTTCCTTTTCAAAATTATTTACAGTGAGTGCATAAAGACCTTTATCTTAAACTCATCTGTAAAAGCATATCTCAGGAACACATGGGATTCATTTCCCCAGAACAGCAAGGCCCACTGGGTTTGGAGAGCATCCGGATAAGGGGTTCAGGGCGATCATCTGCATAGCTGCAGGGGAGGGCGAGGGCCCACACCACCACAGATAGAGCCCTGAGGCTCTGAGGGAGACAGAGCTCTGAGGGCGTCCGAGCCTGGATCAGGACCAGGGCCCAGGCCCAAGAAGAATCTGTCCATTCAGCTCCTCCAACATCGTCCACACGCAGTCTCCCTCTAGAAAATGACCGAGTTCAGGGGAATGGACATTCATGAAGCTCTCATTGAGTGTCAGATGTGGAAGGGCTGTGGGAACAGGACGAAAGTTCAGGGCCAGGGGGCCAGTCCTCACAGCTGTGAGGGGTCCGTCAGAGCCTCTTCCCATAAGCGCTGGGCTGTGTTTCTACGAGGCAGCCTGGGTCGAGGGTGCCCCAGCCTCCGCCAGCCGGGCCCGGACACAAGAGACATAGCCAAGGATCGCTTCCCCTTCTGTATGTTTGCTGACCTGAAGTGTCAAACCCTTAGGGTGTGGGAAGGGCAGGAGCCAGGAGAAGCTGTGGAAGAGATGCCTGCCTCAGGGCCAGGGACCAGGCAGCAGGTCCTGAAGTAAGAGGAGGCCGGCGAGGACTGTATGTGTTCTCAGCAGACCAGCCTGCGGTTCAGCAGGTGCCCATAAGACCCCCGAGGAACTCCCGGGCCTTAGGAAATCCCTTATGTAATGCGTGTGTGTGTTCAGCTGGTCCGGCCGGTCCCACTATGGGGCCTGGGCCAGCGTCCCCTCCCTGGGGCCTGAGTTCACCACCTCCGTGAGGACCAGCTGGACGAACCCTCGGCAGAGAGGATGAGGAGCCAGGCCCCCATCCCTCAGGAGGAGTCTTGAGACCTGGGGATGCCCGAGGGTGGCACCCTCACTTCACCACACATTTAGGATGCCACCTGCTGCTTTCAGGAAAATGGCCAGAGGGGGCTGGTGTCCCCACTGTGGAGCTGGGGGGCGGGGCAGACATGCGCATCTAGGTGCCAGAGTTCCATCAGACTTTTCCAGAAAATCTTGTGTCCAGGGTTTCTACAATCCTCCAGTTGAATTTTGGAATTAAGGCTTGTGAGGGACCCATCCAGTTCGGGCTCCAGGATGCCTGGCCTGCTTGCTCCACATACGTGAAAGCCGGCCTGAGACAGCTCTCACCATTTCTCTGTAGGGATGCAAAACGCCGCTCTCCCAGGTTTTGGGGTGTGAGAGGGTGGGGCACTTGGGTGATCCTGGCCCAGGTTGCTCCTCTGTTAAAAGCAGTATTTAAATCCAAATGTCAGTGAAAAACATCTCTCAGGAGTGAAATATGAAACTCCTTAAATGTTTCTGTTGTTGGTAAATCCAGCCAAGCCGGTCTTGCAGCTGCCCCATAGGGAGGGGCTGGGACACGGGAGTTTGGAGGGGTGTGAGGGGGCCCTTGGACGCAGTCTGGCCACAGCCCCCACATCACAGGCAGGCCGAGGTTCCGAGCTGGGACAGATGTCAGCCCGCATCCTCCCTGCTTTGCCACAACTGTCACATGATGAAAAAATAGCTTCCGGGGAGCCCCAGATGGGAAGGGGCAGAGCCCCCACGAGGCCTGAGATGCACCGAGCAGGCACCTTGGGTGGCCCAGGGACACAGAGTCACTGTCGGTGGAGCCGCTCAGTCTCATCCAGCACACACGCCATCGTGACCGAGCAGCCATGGGTCCTACGGTGTGGCCAGGGGCCAGCCTCCCCGCTGCCTGCTCGGTGCCTGGCCCACGGGGCTGCGCAGGACAGAAGCAGCTGCAACCAAAGGCCACGGTCAGCACCCGAGTGGTGTGACAGCTGCCCTGGGATGCGCTCTGAGCTGCTGCTTGCCTGGGGCCAGGCATTTCACATGCAGACCCTTGTATCCTGCACCCCAGGACTCCCTGAGCCCCCAGGGGCAGCTCAGCAGGCAGCAGGGGCACTGACGATGACAGATGATGTCAGGAACGTTTGCCCATGGCCACTAAGCACTTATCCAGGGATACCATGCTCTTCAGGGACCCTTCAGTGGGATAGGTTCTGCACAACACCCACGGGGCAGAGACCCCACCCTGCTACTTGCTTGTGGCCTGGACACCCTGAGCCGGAGCTGCATGGCACACCAGGCAGGCCAAGCAGACTGAGATGGCAATTTCTGGCCAATCCCTCCCTCCCCCACTGATCTGGGACCAGGCAGGCTGCCAGTGGAAAGGGGAGTATGAGGCCCTCTCTTGGCCTTTCCACAACAGCCTGGCTCTAGTTTTGGATTTAAAACAGAGCACCCCTGGATACCCGGAAGGAGCGGGCCACTGGCAGAGGGGCAACGGGCCTGTGCCACCCATAGATGAGCTCATCGTTTGCTGGAGCACCAAGGGGACAGACAGCCCGTACCCTGCCTTCCTGACCACTGCACTGGGGCTCGGCAGGTGTCAGGCCCATGGGCAAAGCAGTCATTTGTCCTTTTCACATCAGTTATGGAAAACTAGGAGTTAAATTTTAAAAAACCAACTGTATCATGGCAGGTGGTGGTCGAGGGGCCCACAACTGAATGGAGAAGGAAGACCCCTTGAGTCTGCGGGGAGCTGGCCCAGGAGCAAGGCGGAGGACTTCATGCCCCACCCAGAGCCCTGGCGGATGCACAGGAAGCATGGGACTGGCCTTGGCATCCAGGCTTAAACCTGCCTGGCCCACCTGCCCAGGTGGCCTTTATCTCTGGGACTCCAGAGACAGAGGTCGGGTACCTGCCCCTCCGCTGGCTGTCCTTGCAGGCTTCCTCGGCTCCCAATCGGCTCTTGGCCTGAGGAAACACCTCTCGGGATTGCAACAGCCTCCTCCCGGGTATGCGAACACAGGGCATCTTCCTGTTTGGGAACAAGGCCCACACCCCTCCCCGGCTTCCCTGGGCAGCACACGCCCACCCACCTGCCAGGACTGGACACCCAACCCTGGGCCCCGGCTTCTCCCGCCCTCCCACGTGCCGTGCCGCACATGTGGTGCTGCCTGGAGTGGGTACTGCCCTGAGGGGCAGGGGGCAGACCATAAACAGCATGACCCATGTGGCATGTGACATGATGGAAGGGCATCCAAGGAGTTCCACACAGTTGAGAGGACTTCCTAGACAGGAGGCTTGGCCATAACCCTGAGAGGAGAGCAAGCCAAGCTGAAGAAAGGGACAAGCATTCCAGGCAAAGGGAACAGCACATGCAAAGGCACAGATGCACTTGTTAGCCTGGAATGAAGGGTCCGTGTGCCTGGGGGTGGGGGGTGCAGCCCCCCAGCTGGGAGGGTTGTCACTGAAGGAAGGAGCCCAGGGCCCATGGGGCTCTAGACAAGGAGCCAGGTCGGCAGCTGAGTGAGGGGGCTGGTCCTCGGGGAGAGTGGGGCCCTGGTTTCTTGCAGGCAGGAAGTGCCCATGGTGATCAGCTCGGGTTGGAGGAAGGGTTCGCCAGGGCTGGGCCTGGCTGACTCCACACTGTGACTCCAGAGGCCTGGGGTCACACAGATGTCCCCAGATCAGCACCAGGCCCCATAGGCCATGGTAGGGCAGGACCCAAGACCGCCAGCTCTCTTAGGGGGGCTCTGCCTAGGCACCCCACACATGGGTCTCTAGCTGGGGAGATTGCCCCCCTTTGTTCCCTGGCCCCTGCAGATTCCTCTGGGTACTTCTTGCACTCCGGGCCCTGGCATGGGTCCACTTCTCCATTCTCCAGGCCCAGCTCCCGTGCCTCCCACTCCCCCTTGACCTCCTCCTGGCAGCCCCCTGAGCTTCTCCTCCCTTCCAGGCTCTCAGCTCCCTGGAGGCCATGCAAACCTGGGACTCCTCTGGCCCACCCTCCTCCCTCACCTGTTAGGCTTCTGGTTTTCTTCTTGATGACACTGCATCAGTGGGAGCAGCCGGCAGGGTCCTGGTCCTGGTCCAAAGCAAGGGCTCTGGAAGGAGGGCAGGAGGGGAGGTCGGGAGGGAAGGGAGGGAGGGAGGAAGAAAAAGAGGGAGGTTGGAGGAAGGAAGGAAGGAAGGACAGGAGGAAGGAAGGAAGGAAGGAAGGAAGGAAGGAAGGAAGGAAGGAAGGAAGGAAGGGGAAGGGAAAGAAAAGGAAGGGAAAAAAGGAGGGAAGCAAGGAAGGGAGGATGGAGAGAAGGAAGGGAGGGAAAGAGAAAGGGAAGGAGGAGGGAGGGAGGGAAGGAGGAAGGAGGAGGGAGGAGGGAAGGAAGGAAGGAAGGAAGGAAGGAAGGAAGGAAGGAAGGAAGGAAGGAAAGAAGGAAGGAAGGGGGAGAAGAGGAAGAGAAGGGGAGGAGGAAGGAGGGAGCTCCCACTAGGCCTTGTTATGCTGGGGCAGTTGAGGCTAACGGTCATGGTGTGCATGCCCTTGTTCAGCTAGAACCTCATCTTCCCTGGGGCCGGGGCTGGGCCCTGGGGCTAAGCTGGGCTGCCCTCTGCGTAGCCTGTGGGGCCTATTCCCTCTGCCTGTTTCTTCAGCCATCAGATGGACAGAGCACCACCACTTCCGCAAGGCTGTGGAGGTCCCCAGGGGCCCAGACCATGCCTGTCCAGCCCGGCTAAGGCTCTTCGGGTCCCTGCACCCCTAAGCGGCCAGACAAACCCAGACCCAGCAACAAGAGCTGAATGAAGGGATTTTGCTGAGCTGGGGATCGAGCTGTCATGTGGGAAGGTCCCATGCCAGGCCCAGGGGGAGGGTGCTGCCTCCTTGGTGACCATGAAGAATGCTACAGGAAGCCCTGATGCTCCCCTGGTTACTAAGGCCACGGGGTCAGGGCCCTAAACGCAGGAAGTCCCGTCCCTGCTCCAGCCAGGCCCCCCGAGAATGTAAGCAGGTGTTGCGCAGGGAACAGCCGGTGGGGCGCCTCCTTCTCCTGGCTGCTGGCGACACAGGCTTCTCCTCCTTTCCGGGACATGAGCAACTTCTCTGTGCCCACGTCCCTGGCTTGGCTGGGTCTGGCCCCTTTTCCTGCTTCGTGAGCTGCATTTATTCTACCCACCTGTCAGCTTAGCAAATCGGAGATGGCTCCGTAAGCAAGCATGCCCTTGGTTACGGGACTGAACACCAAACCTCAGGACCCTTGGGAAAGAAGAGGCACAGGGAATACTTATTTCTAGAAGGATGAGGAAGGAACATGTCCTCAGTGTGTGTGTGTGTGTGTGTGTGTGTGCGTGTGTGTGTGCGTGCGCGCACGCACGTGCCTATACGCACAGGGCATACGTATTTTCTAAACTGAGCCTTTCCCTTAGCTCAGCAAACTATGGCCCTTGGGCCAAATTGGGCCCACCATTTGGTCTTATAAATAAAGTTTTATTGGCACTCAGCAACCCATTGTTGTCACTTTTGCACTATCACAGCAGGACCGAGGAGCTCTGCCAAGCCAGAAATAGGTGCTCACTGGTCCTTTAAGAAAACCTTTGGGGTCCCCTGAGCCCGGCAGGATGCATTTGGCTGGGGCTGGGCACCTGACAGCTGAGAGGAGCTGGGGGAGGGTGCAGGGAGGGCAGAGGGCAATGCGCCAAGCTCTGTTTCTCATTGACTGGACTCCGGAGGCTCCTCCTCCCTAGCAAGGGTTCAACACCCCAGCTGTCAGGCCCTGACATGCGGGAAACACGTCGATAGGGGGTCAGGTCACGACAGCAAACAACAAAAGTCCAAGGCTCTAGTGGGAGCCCATCGACTGGCCTCGCCTCCAGACACAAGCTCGAGGTGCCCTGGGACATGTTCCGAGCACTGGCCAGGGCCACTGCGGCACTGGGGCCCCAGGCAGCGGGCCAGGTGCGCACCATGGCCTCCCACCAGCTTCTGGTGCACCCCCCGAAGGCCCTGCTCAAGCCCTTGTCCATCCCCAACCGGCTTCTACTGGGGCCCGGCCCTTCAAACTTGGCCCCGCGCGTGCTGGCGGCTGGGGGGCTACAGATGATCGGACACATGCACAAGGAGATGTTCCAGGTAGGCCGAACAGAGGGCAGCGGCCAGTCCCCAAGCCTCCTCCTCAGCTGGGCGAGGGAGGGGAGCAGGGCCTGACCCATGTGCCCTCTGTCCCCAGATAATGGATGAGATCAAGCAGGGCATCCAGTACGTGTTCCAGACCAAGAACCCCCTCACGCTGGCTGTCAGCGGCTCAGGGCACTGTGCCCTGGAGGCTGCCCTCTTCAACCTCCTGGAGCCGGGGGACTCCTTCTTGGTCGGGGCCAACGGCATCTGGGGGCAGCGGGCTGCGGACATCGGGGAGCGCATCGGTAACATGTGGGGCACAGGGTGCGGTGTGGGCCCTTGCTTCCCCCTTCCCCACGACCTCCAGCCTGCCTCCCAGGTGAAGCTGGCAGACCCAGCCCACCCACCCCACTGAGCCACCGTGGCCCCTCCCCAGGCGTGCCCATCCCCCTTGTGCCTCCATCTCCCTGCTGGGCCAGTGGCTGCCTTCTCCTAGCGGGCATCAGAGACTTAAGAGACTCCCACCTCCCAGGCTCCCAGAGCTTGAGGACAGCAGTTTCTGGAGCCCGCGGGGAGACGGCGCTGGGGGAAGCTACGGATTTCAGCACAAATCTGAGAGTCCCTGCAGCTCTCCCCAGCTCCCAGGCATCACCTCCACCCTGTGACAGGACAAGGTGCCAGAGGCTGAAACCCCCTCCCAGTACCAATATCTCGGAAACAACCCTCTTTCTGGAGCAGCACGGACAAGGCTTTCATTTCCCGAGTACAATGTTCTGGAGAGACAAGAGTCAAAAGCAGGAGTGTGCTGTGGGTTTAATGATTGACCTCGGTGTTTGGAACCATCTCACAGCTCCTGCATGGTCAGCTCCACACATGGCCGCACTCGGTCCTCATTAATGGACAACCCCCAGTGGCCCAAGGGTTTCCCACCTCTCACCTGGTCCCCTAAGTGCACACACTGGCTTTCAGAGGGAGGCTTCAAGGGGCAGAGGCCAGGCCCTGGTGGGCTCAGCCCCACGCTCCAGAGGCTCTGCCCACAGCCCGCACCTTGGCCTTGGGATCCCCCATGGGGTTGGGGGTCCTGGGACCTCCTCCTGCCCACCTATGGCTCTCTGGGGGTTGGCTATGTGGGGGGGGGGCACTGTGGGGGTTGCAGCGGTTTGAGAGAGGGAGCAGGGGCCTGCCTTCCCAGAGCCCCCGCTCACCCATTCCTCCTCCATTCAGTCCCCAAATATTGCTGGGAAGGCACGGGGCCCCCGGGCCTGTGCAAATGCCTGCTTGCTTCCTGGGTGAGAAGCCTGGCTGGGCTTGGGGAGGCTCACCCCAGGAAGGGGCAGTGCAGCTGGCCCCACATGCTCACACCCACCTTCCACTTCCCTCTGGCTTCTTCTTTGGGCTGGGATGGGTGGGTTCCTGCACTCACAGGGCCTGCTGGCTCAGCACAGACCCTGTCTCCAATACTGGGGGGCCAGGCATTCGCCACTCACTCTGCCCTTGCCCTCCCCCAGGAGCCCGAGTGCACCCAATGATCAAGGACCCTGGAGGCCACTACACGCTGCAGGAGGTGGAAGAGGTAGGGCCCCAGGGAGGAGAAAGGCCAGCCCACAGAGGGGGCTCAGGGCTAGGACACCAGGTCTGGTGGCAGACCCTCAGCTCTTCCCAGCACCGGGGGACCAGGACAGGAGGAGCACTCCAGTACCTGGGAGCTGGTGGAAAGGGATAGGGATGGTTCTGCCTGGCAAGGAAACTGAGTCAGGATCTTGGTCCTGTGGGCTAAAGGCAGGATATGGGGGGCAGGACATGCCCTGATGCTCAGGACGCCCCTTCAGGAAAGGTCCATCCCAACCAGCCAAGACCCTGGGGACTCAGCGGACCTCCCAGCAGCCCCAACAGGACGAGGTGGGAAGCTGGCACCATTCTTTCTTGGTCTCTGGAAGAAAGTCCTTGTCTTCCTGGACAAGCCCACTTCCCAGAGCCCAGACTCTAGCTCAGCGCAGGGAGGGACGCAGAAAGGAGACGAGGCTTGCTGCCGATGCCCAGATCTCTACCGTCCATGGGGTGGAAAGGAGAGTGTGGGGGGTGGATTCTGACCTGCCGTCCCCAGCAAAAATCTTTCTGGGCCCAGAGGGAGTCCGAGCCTGCTGGCTCTGCCCACGACAGTCACTTCTGTCCCTCACAGGGCCTGGCCCGGCACAAGCCAGTGCTGCTGTTTCTGACCCAGGGAGAGTCATCCAGCGGCGTGCTGCAGCCCCTCGACGGTTATGGGGAGCTCTGCCACAGGTGAGCCCGTCCAAGGCGCTAGGGGCAGAGCCAAACGCATGGGAGTCTGCTGGGGGCTGGGACTGCTGGCAGGTCCCTCCAGTCTGGGAGGCAGCAGGCAAGACCCAGATCCCATTCTGATCTTCTACGCCCTCTCCAGCCTCTGTCACAGGGCATAAGGCCCCTCAGGGGTCCTCTGCCCTCCAGAGAGGAGGACCCAGGTGCTCCAGGCCAGGTGTGCCCTCTGCCAGCCAGTCCCCGTGGCTGGGAAGGGCTTGAGGCGGCCTCTGCTCCCCGGGTCCCAGGAGCTGCTGGGGCTGCCCCGACCTTGTCCTGAGATCTGAGGGCCCCAGAGCGGCCTCCTACCTCCACTACCCTCCTGCAGCCTCCCCACCCCTGCTCGGGATGGGCAGGACCTAGGGTGTCGTCAGGTGGGACCAGCAGGCCCGTCCTAGAGAGTTGACCACAGGGTGCAAGAAGAGAAGCTCTACCCAGCCAGACAGGATTGCCCTGGCAGGGCTGCTATGCACCCTGGGGGAGAGGGGGCTACCTGGTACCACCCCAAGCCAGGACAGCCTGTACCCTGGGGTCTTGTCTAGTAAATCAAGCTTGGGCTATGACCCCCCAGGACATCCACCTGTCCCCTCTGCGCCCAGCGTGGGCTATGTTCTATGCCTTTGAAACTTTTATTTAAGTAATCCCTATGCCCAACATGGGACTCAAACTCATGACCCCAAGGTCAAGAGTTGCACGCTCCACCGACTGAGCTGGCCAGGCGGCCTCATGCCATTTTTTTTTTTTTTAATTCCTGAAAAAACACAGAAATGGAGGAGAGTCAAAGCTTTCAGCTGTTTCTGAACGCTGTCCTCCCTGGGTGTCCTTCCCTGGCAGAAGGAAAGCCCAGCCTCGTGTGCTCTGGTCCCCGGGCCCCGCTCAGAGCCCCAGCGGTCCGGCAGGACCACAGTTCAGTGCGGTGGCCCTCAAACACACCTGTGTGGGGGGCCCTATGTGCAGGCCAGCCGGGCCTGCCACACTCCCCGGGGTTCCCTCACGGACACCTGCTCCACCCCTCTGCTCACCCTGGTTCCCACACAGAGCTGGTCCTGGGGGTCTGGCCGTCCAGAAGGGTGCACCCTGGAGGAGGCCAAAGGCTCCTGAGCTTTCCTGCCGGCCTTCTGGGGGTTCTCAAGGCCCCTCCCAAAACCCCAGAGAGTCCGAAACGTCCCGGGCTTCACTCTGCTGCCTTGCACGCCCAGGTACAACTGCCTGCTCCTGGTCGATTCAGTGGCATCCCTGGGCGGGGCCCCCATCTACATGGACCAGCAAGGTAAGCCACGCACCTGTACCGCAGCTGCTGGGGTCCCGGAGCCTGCAGGCCCCTCTGTGCCTGCAAGCTCGCCGTCAGCCACACTGTGGGTTAGGGCCCCGGGGAAACTTCATCTCCTCCCCCTCCACCAGCTAATCAACACCCCAGTGTTTCCGCTGGGCTGTCAGGCCCCGATGTGGGGAGCAAGTGGGAGGGAGAAGCCCCTCCAGCCTCTGGAGAGGTGCACAGAGCCCCTCAGGTGTGCGTGGGAGAAGTGCCAGGGCCCCTGTCAGCCAGGCTGGGCCTCAGTTTCCCCATCGGCCGGCACCCCACCAGCCCACCATGTGTAGCCAGCACTGTTTGCAGAGAAGCCTTCCAGGCCCAGCATTTCCCCCCAGAGCAAAGTCCTGATCCACGTGGGTGGTGCCTGTCTTCCAGCTTGGTTGGCCACACTTCCCCCAAAACCATCTCCATCAGGGAGCTCCAGGCAGGTGAGGGAGAGATTTCTGGGCTGACCCTCAGATCGCTGTTCTGCAAGGAGGGGCGCAAAGAAGGGCTCAGGGAGGGGGCCCTGAGGACGCAGTGCAGGTGGCAGGGCTGTCCGGGATGCCCACACTGTGGCCCCCAGGCCAGCCAGCCCACCGTGGGAGAGAGGAAGCTCCAGCCCAGGTCCCCAGAGAAGCTGGGGTGAACCCAGGACACGCTCCGCACTTCTGCCCTAACCCTCCAGCCCGTCCTCAGCGGAGGCTGAGGACTCAGTTTCAGGCCGGCGAGCTTTAGTCATGTCGTTTGGCATGTCTGTCCGTCAGTGTCCTCTGACTCCCTGAATGTACCACAGCTCCCCCTCTCCAGGTGGCAGACCTTTGGGTTATTTCCAGCTGTGCACTTTCAAGAGTAAACCGTGGACAGTGCTGCTGTCCACGTGAGCCAGTAGCCCATATCAGCCCACAGTTGTCCCTGCCAGGCTGCGCGATGCTCAGACTCATAGCCTCTCACATAAAATTCAGTTTTCGCAGAAGTCAGAAGGCTCTTACTTTGAGATGGAGCAAGAAAACCTGTTTCCCCATCCCCTCGGCCACCCCCACATGCCCACTCACCCCTGACGCCACCTGCGTGGGCTTCTCCTCTACCCAGTCCACCGCAAACAGGTGGCCTAAAATTTAACTCCATCTCCCTGGACACAGCGTCGGGTCGCAGAGGTCAAGGGCTGAGTCCGACAAGACCGTCCACCTTGCTTCAGACGGCACCTGCAATGAGCCCGCCCTGGGTGGAGCTCGGCCCCCCAGGAGCACGCGCCCCTCCTCTCCACAGGCATTGACGTCCTGTACTCAGGCTCCCAGAAAGTCCTGAACTCGCCTCCAGGGACTTCGCTCCTCTCCTTCAGTGACAAGGCCAAGTGAGTGACCTGCCCACCTGGGGCTGGATGGGCAGTGAGGCCGTTGGCCCCTGAGGAGGGAAGGTCAGAACAAGGGAGGGAGGGGTTCCTTGGGCCATGCTCAGACACACCGCTGCTCACCACCCAGCTAGGACAGGTGCACACCCTGGACAGGTGCACTGAAGCTCTGAGCTCACAGGGCAGGGGGTAGCTGGGGCACAGTGAGAGTCACAGGTATGAGCCTAGTAGCCTCAGAAGATTCTCATCATGATGTGTGAGGATGCAGGGTTGGTGTTCTAGAAGCTCCCCAGTTTCAAGCCAAGGACTGGGGGCTCCGTGGCCATGCCTTGTGCCCTTACCCCCAGCTCAGCATCCAGGAGCTGATGCTTCATGGGGTGGGCATGGACCCACTTTGTCTGACAGCCCCAGTGTCTCCCACGTCCCCAGTGTCCAGACCCTGAGCCAGGTCGGGCAGGGACGGGGGATTGGCCCCAGAAGATGATTACCGTAGGCAGCCCTCGGCCATTTACCAGCTCAGAGACTATCTCGGATGTGGTCAGGGTTTGCACATGGGTGTGGGAAGACTGAGCTGCCTGTGGGAGGGCCATGGAGGTGGCTGGGTCCGAGTGCAAGGCTCAGAGCTGAGCTAGAGGCCCATCTGTTCACATCGATCTGGACAATTCATGTATTTAAGGCTTTGAGGCCCACTGCATTACCAGGGGGCCTGAGAGCCGAAGTCCCCAGCTGTGCCTGGCCCAGGAAGGCACGGGGTCTGGGGATGCACAGAGCCCCCCTGGGCCAGAGCACAACCACAGGGGTCCTGGGGGACCCTGCACCTCTGTCTTACTTCTGCAAAATAGGAGAGCCTGACGGGACTGCTCCCGGCGCTCCATCCGGACAGGCACGCACTCAAGCTGGTCCTTCCTTCCCAGAAATAAGATCTACAGTCGGAAGATGAAGCCCGTCTCCTTCTACCTGGACATGAAGTGGCTTGCCAACATCTGGGGCTGTGACGACCAACCCAGGATGTGAGGACCGTGGCGGGGCGCACGTCTGGTGGCCTCTCACCACCCAGCCTCTCACCAGTTGTTCACACCGGCCTCTAAGCCCAGACCCCAGCTGGAGCCCCAGAATTCACCAGGGTCAGGCCAGCGATGCCCCCGGGCCTGGGGGCTCATGTCCAGCAGCACGACCGCCATCACCCTTCCACCGGGCCCTCTCCTCTCAGAGTCCCCATGAACCTCTGGGCCCTTTGGACCTGGCCCAGCCACATCTTCCCATTCCTAGGTCTCAGTTTACCCACCACCTCTCAAAAAGAGGAGCTGAGCTAGGGGCTCCTTGTGAAGCAGCTTTGGCTACAACCTAAGATCCCTTATGACACACGTGGGGCTGAGGGGCTCCAGGAACTGTGCCCTACTCTGGGGACACTGGGGCTAAGAAAGGCCAGGTGGAGGGGGAGCACACCCTAGGCGATCTGGCCAGTGTCCTTGCTCTGAGCCTTGCTCTTTCCAGACCCAGCTGTTTCTCTAGCTCAGAGTCTGTCATGCCCAAAACTGGGCAGCAGCCCCCTGGGAAACAGGCTGGACCCATTGTCAGAGAGCCCGACTTGCCCCCCACCCAGTGACGCTGGACCAAGCCCCGTCCTGTCTTCCAGATACCATCACACCACCCCAGTCATCAGCCTGTTCAGCCTGAGAGAGAGCCTGGCCCTCATCGCGGAACAGGTGAGGGGGGCACGGGGCAGAGAGCAGTGTGGAGCAGGGGCAGGGGCGGGATCTTGGGGCAGCAGCTTCCAGGAACCCCTGTGATGAGGCCTGCTGCCCCAGGAAGGCCCCTTCTCTGGACCCCCAAGCCCTTCTGCGGGAGCAGATGGGAGGGCTTCCTGCAGAGAAGCAAGGCTTGAGTGTATGGAGAAGAGCATCGCAGGACAGTGGCTCTGAGCTGGACAGGTCGGGCTCCACGAAGGAGCACTGGGAGAGGGGCGGGAGGGCTGGCTGCGAGCAGAGGGGGCCGAGGAGGACAGAGCTCTGGGGTCAGATGCAGTGACAGGGCAGGTGTGGACCATCGTTTGCCCCCTGGGCTGCTTAGTGAGGTGCTCCATGAAGGCCCAGCCGAACGTGAGGGGATTTGAGGGACTGGAGTTGGCTGGTGGTCCTGAGTGTCAGAGGGACTGACTCCAGCAGGCTCAGCGCTGTCCTAGAGCCACTGCCAGCTCCCAGGGTGGGGCAGGGGCCGAGCAGGGACAGGCATGTGTGACCAGGGGTGGGGGGTTGGGGGTGGGTGGTGACTTTGTCCAGTGCCACGACCACACTCTCATGGCCCCGGGCATATTGGCTCTGCAGGACACAGGACAGAAGACACTGCCCCCAGCACAAAGGGCTTTCTCATCCAATATCTCCCAGGGGCCATGGCCTGCCACCAGCCCAGGGGCGGGAATGAGCACTGGAGCTGTGGCCGGCCTCACGCCGAGGTCTGCCCTTCTGGGTCTGCTCACAGAGCTGCACCCTGGGGCTGGGCGAGGAGAAGCTGAGGTGTTCTGGAAGCTGGGTCGTCCCTACACCCAGGCTAGCCAAGGGTTCTGGGGTGTATGGCTGAGAGAGGGCAAGACCCATGGACTAGGGATTGTGGGGGTCCATGTGCTGGGAAGATAGGATACAGTGGGGAGCTCGGAAGCCCCTTCCTGCTCCATGGCCACTTCCACACCCAGAGCAAGGGGCTCCCACCTCACATTGTCCAGGAGCTGCAAGGTCCGCCCACTGGCCAGGCCCCTCCCAAGTCCCCCAGACCCAGACTATGTCCACTGCCCTGAGGTGGCTCCAGCTCTGGTCACTGGGGCAGAACCAGGCCACCAGACTGGGGACTCAGGGGGTCTCAACGGGGATCGGAGTCCAGGCCAAGCGAGGGGCCCAGGAGCCCCCTATGGTCTGAAGCTGCCCCCACAACCCCCAGTCATGGATGAGAGCCAGTTTCTTCCACTCTCACCACCGAGGGAGATGTCCCCCCCACCCTCCCCGGCCTTGCCCACTGGGTACCCTCTGCCCTCCCAGGGCCTGGAGAGCAGCTGGCGGCAGCACCGGGAGGTCACTGCATACCTACACGAGCGCCTGCAGGGACTGGGTCTGCAGCTCTTCGTGAAGGATCCAGTAAGGAGGGTGGACGGCAGAGGGCAGAGGGCGGAGGGCAGAGGGGCGTGGGGGGGAAGGGAGAGCTTCTGCCCAGTCCCTGATGAATGGACACAATGTCCTGTGGTCACCTGGGCGGTCATTGTCACAGCCACAGGTCCCTGACCTCTGGATCTTAGGACACTTTGACGCCCCCGCTCTCCCTGAGATCCTCACCACTTGAAGTAGTTATGGGTGATCTTTGAGCCAGAACACGCCCATTGGCCTCCAGAGCCCTGGCAGTCCCCCAGGCAGGGGGTGGGGGGGTAGGGTAACCAGCCAGTCAGCCCAGGCTTCTTAGGAAACTGAAGCTCCTTAGCCCCAGGGAAGTTGTGACCTGTCGGAGGGAACAGACACACGGACACACCCAGCGTGCTCGGGCTGCTGGGGAGGTGGTGACCTCACTGTCCTCGGGCCCCTGCTCCCCCACTCCCTGCACATCCCCATCTCTGCCCGGCTCCCCTGGATCCTGAGACCAGGGCTGGCTGGGCCAGATCCACTGGTGCTGGCCACACGCCGTGGGGAAGGTGGCTGAGTCAGGCATATCCTGCAGGCCATCCGGCTGCCCACTGTCACCACGGTGGCTGCACCCACTGGCTACAACTGGAGAGACATCGTCAACTATGTCATGGACCATTTTGACATCGAGATCACGGGCGGCCTTGGGCCCTCACTGGGGAAGGTAAGGGGACAGCAGCTGCTTGCCACCTGCCACAGAAGCGGCCTTCCCCACCCCCCACATGGAGCACGGTGCACACCAGGCCCCAGCTGAGGCCGGCAGTCATGGGGTCCCTGGGGGGGATACGGGCAGAGGGACAGCTCCTGCCCCCTTTCACCCCAGCTCAGTGATGTCGTGGGGTGCAGCACCCCCAATCCCACCCAGAATGGCCTTCCTCTGCTGCGGGTGGACCAACCAGGCTGGAGGCCCCGGGCCTGGGTCTGGCTGTGCCCTCCAAGCAGGCGATCCTGAGTGCTCATTAACTGACCACCATCCTGGCCTCTCCTCCTGAGCTCTGCATGGCCAGAGGGCCAGGGGCTCCTTGTGTGACCAGGACAGGGGCGTCTCCACTGGAGGACCTGGTTCAGGGCCTGCCTGACATCTGCACGTCCCGCCCCTCCGACAGGTGCTTCGCATTGGCCTGCTGGGCTACAATGCCACCCGGGAGAACGTGGACCGTGTAATCCACGCCCTGCAGGAGGCCCTGAAGCACTGCCCCCAGAGCAAGATGTGACCTGGAGGCCTGTGGCCCATCCTCCCAGAGGGTGGGGATTGGGGACCCGGAGCACACAGACACATGGCCAGGCCGCAGAGGCAAGGCACACGGGAGCCCCAGACGTCCTTCTCCTCTCTAAGGGGCACCTCCCAGAAGGGGACTATGTGGGCTCAGGTCCCACAGAACCTCCCATGAGAGACACAGCCCCCAGGTCCCTGGCCCACCCAGAATACTCAATAAAGAATCACTGGGCACTGTCCTCACTGCATGGAGGGTGGGTGGCAGAGATATCTGGCAGGGAGTCACCATGGCCGCCAAAGGCTCCTTGGCTCGGGGACTGCTGGGGGACAGAGCCTTGCCTGGGGCCCCCCCCGGGGCTAGAAGACAGATGGGGGACCTGTCACTGTACACTGTGGCCCCAGATCTCACACCTGCAAAGGACAACTGCATACACGCCTCCCGAGCTGACTCGTGACTTGAGTCACACATGTTATGGCACCAACACACCCCAGGCACAGGGCCAGGATAGAAGCCAGGGGGGCTAAAGGTCACCACACATGCGTGTCGGTTGGCAGGTGCCAGAAGTCTAGGGGCCTCAGCTGGACAGCCAAGGTGGCCTCCGGCCCAGCCCCTCACCCCCTCAGCTTGGCCCTCTCTGGTCCTCTGTCCCTTAACTGCCCCCTCACTTGGGGTTTCTGCCTGTGCCTGGCTCCCTTCCTCCCCCTTTATAGGAGTCTCAGAATACACCTTGGCTCAGTCACAGCCACAGCCATACTCCAAGTCCTCACCCATCCTAAGATCCCCAGGTGGGGGGCCAGGCAGGGCCTCTCCCAGGTTGAGGCAGACACCCAGAGCCTAGTGGGCCCCGTGTCTTTGTGCAAGGCCTGGGTTGGCCTGGCTCGGCCCCCGTCACTCACACAGGTGCCCGCCGGGCACTGGGGAGAGCCTTGAGCCGACGGACGCGGCCCACCCCGGGTGCTCACGGCCACCAAGAGAGACGTGTGCAGGACCAGAGAGGGCCCAAGGGTCTGAAACCCCCAAGTCGAAGATTGGGTGGAGGGCGGCTCTTCCAGAGAGAATCGGACGGGGCCCTGTGGGCCACCTTTGTGCTGACAGCAGCCCTGTCCGGGTTGGCTCTTCCTGAGCAGACATGGGGAGGAGAACCCAGCGCAGGTCCCCCGTGCCCCCACCAGGCAGCGTCCCCTACCCCCACCTGATTAGGCCAGTCCTGCAGGTGTTTGCGTGTCGTATCCACAGAGTCACACAGCACATTCTGTCGTGTGTCTGCTACTTCTGTGTGGCACTGACAGTCACACATGCTGCTGCGGGATGCAGGGAGGCTCTTTGTCTCCCTTTTGGGGCTGTTCCATGGTCCTGGCATCTGTTTTTGCACCGCTCTGGAGCGTCCTGGGGTCGCACAGGAGGTCTGGCTCTAGCGCTAGAAGATGCCACGACGCTCCCTGGGGCTTGTGACCCTTGCCATCCCCACCGGCCGTGCCCTCGAGCCCCAGCTGCTCCATCCCCGCCAACACCTGGGGTGTCTTCTTTTCTAGCGGGGAGTGAGATTGTGTCTGATCTGGTTTTAACTTGCATTCCTCTGATGCCTCATGATGGACTGTCTTTCTGGGTGGGGACTGGCCACCTGTAGGTCTTTTCTGACTTGTCGGCCTAAGTATTTTGCTCCTTTTATTTGATTTTCATCTTTTCATTGTAAATGTATGGCCATGATTTTGTAAGTCCTGGCACTGCGGGTGATGCGTATTTTCCCCTACTCCCCAGCTTACCTAGTCATTTTCTTAATCATGTCGTCCGAAGAGCAGGTCTTTTCCCTCTGTGAGTTCCCGGTTATGTGTCTTCTCTCGTGGTCTGTGCCGTTGATAAACTGTCAGGACGCTTTTGATGATGTAGAGTTTCCAAAGATCTCTCTTGTTTTCTTCTGGAAACTTTATGGTGTCAGCTTTAGTGTTGAGGTTCAGGACACACTTTATATTAATTTTGTGCATGGGGTGGAAAGGGGGCAGTTTCGCTTTTATCCACCCCGACAGCCCGCGTTCTGGCAACGTTTCTTAAACAGGCTTTCCTGAGCCCACCTGATGGACGCGGCCCCTCGTCCTTTGATCATCCTTGCAGACGCGCTCTGGCCTCTCCTCCCCCAGGGCTCTGGCTTCATCCAGGCCCAGACGGCCGCCCACACCGCAGTTTCACAGAGTCTTGAAAGCAAGTCGTGCCAGCCTTCCGATTCTGCTCTCCCTTTCAAAGATGGCTTTTCTTATCCTAGATGCCTTGAATTTCCACATAAATTTAGAATCATCTTGTCTCTCTCTTCAGAACAGCTTGTCGGAATTTTGATAAGAATTGAAATAAATCTATGAATCAAGTTAAGGACAACAGACATCCCTCAAAATATAAATTCCTATTCATGAACGTTAATTTGGGTCTTTTAAATTATACTCAGCGATGTCTTCATGCACAGGACTTACATACCCCGCGTTACTTGTATTTCTGGGTGTTGAACAGTTCTGACCCTATCGTAAATGGCATTTTAAAAATTTTCTTTCCAGTTTTTTATTCTTAATGTATACAAGGACAATTAACTTTTCTCTCTGTTCACCTGTCTTCTAACCTGGCCAAATTCACAAAGTCTAGCAGTTTCTTTGTGGATTCCTTGGGGTTTTCTATGTAGACAAGCAATTTGTCTGTGAATATGAGTCTCACTCCTTTTCCAATCTTCATGCCTTTTATTATTATTATAATCCTGTCTCGCTGCACAGGCGAGCCTCTCTTGGCTCATGAAGGGCAGCTCAGGTCCCGTAGCTGCCAAAGGTCCTGTGGCCGGAGGCTCCTTCCCCACCATGGCCCACTATAGCCACTGCATTCTGATGAGCTGTTCCCTGCTGCAGGTTTGCACGTCAGGGTTTCAGAGACACTACGTGCTGTTCCCTTCCCCCAGGGATACCCTCAGAGCCACGCTTGTGCTGCAGCATGAGCCCATCCCCACTCCAGCCCTACTCAGAACCGACAGCCTCAAGTCACCCGCTGCGCAGACATTCCCAGTGAGGTGCGTGCGACCTACAAAGGCCAGTGGGGGCGGCCTGGCCCTGCCCTCACTCATCACAGGAGAGGAGCTTGGCCTAAAAATCCCTGCTATTCCTCCGAAGCAATGTCTTGGCATGCCCAGACCACTGAGCCTCTCCAGCCTTCAGCTCTGACACAACCCTGAGACGGTCACATTTGTCTCCCAGCCTTTGGAGTAAAAGTGTCCTACAAGGCATCAGAAGCTCTGGCCAGTCAGTGCTCCCCAGGCCTTATCAGTATGATGTCATCAATGTCGAAAGCCAGCAGGATACTATACAGGACCCGTCTGGGTGATGAAGGCCGACAAGGCCTGCATCGTGACACAGAGCAGGCGGGCCTACCTCAGCCGGGGGCAAGACCAGGATTTCACACTGTTGCCTCTTCCAGGTGAACACAAACCATCTCTAACTCCCTCCTGCGCAGGACTTGGAGGGCACATGTTCCGCAGCTCGGCCTCCAGGAGCCTGTGCCGACCCCTTCCGCACAGTCCAGACCACCCACCAGAGCACCTTGGCTACAGGCCACGTGTCGTTCACCACATTTCGAATGTATTTTATTTTTTAAAGACTATTTTTAGAGGAGTTTTGGATATATAGCAATATTGAGAGGAAGGCATCGAGATATCCCATAAATGCCCCCCTCCCATCACCAACATCCCTCAGCGGACAGTACGTGTGTTGTAACTGAGGAAACCGCATGGACACGTCACCATCACCCAAATCCATCATTCATTTTACGGCTCACTCTCCGTGTCGTGCTCTCTGCAGGTTTGGACACATGTGTAACGACACGTATCCATCTGCATGGTTTCATACCGAGTATTTTCCCTGCCCTAAAAATCCTCCATTCTTCACCTGTCCGTCCCTCCCTCCCTCTCTCCTCACCCCTGGAACCACTGATCTTCTTACTGTCTCTGTAATGTTGTCTTTCCCAGAATGCAGAATGTCGCCTTCTCAGATTGGCTTCTTCACTTGGTCATAAGCGTTTAAGTTCCTCTACGTCTTTCCATGGGTCGACTGCACATTTCTCTTTAGCACTGAGTGATATCCCGGTGTCTGGTGGGCCAGTCCGTTTATCCATTCACCCACTGAAGAACATCTTAGCTGCTTCCAAATTTGGGTGATTACTTGTTAATGTAGCTGCTGTAAACATTCATTGCAGGTTTTGAGCAAACATGAGTTTTCAGCTCTTTTGGGTAAATACCAAGGAATGCAATTGCTGGATCGCATGGTAATAGTGTGTTTAGTTTTGTGAGGAACCATTAAACTCTCTTCCAAGTGGCTGCCATTTTGCATTCCTCTGAGCAACAGACACGAGTTCCTACTATTCTGCATCCTTGCTGGCGTTTGACGTCAGCAGTGTTCCAGACTTCAGCCATTCTCATCGGCATGGAGAGGTTTCCCGTTGTCGTTTTTTTGTTTTGTTTTGTTTTGTTTTTGACAGACAGATCACAAGTAGGCAGAGGGGCAGGCAGAGAGAGACAGGAGGAGGAGGCAGGCTCCCTGCTGAGCAGAGAGCCCGATGCGGGACTCGATCCCAGGACCCTGAGATCACGACCTGAGCCGAAGGCAGAGGCTTTAACCACTGAGCCACCCAGGCACCCCCCCGTTGTTGTTTTTGTTTGCATGTCCCTGATGACATGTGACGTGGGCACTCGTTTCATGTACTTCTTCACCATCTGTGCGTCTTCCTGGGCAAGGTGTGTGGTCAGGTCTTTGGCCCATTTTTCGATCAGGTTGTTTGCTTTCTTGCTGTGTTTCAAGATTTAAAAAGAAATACATATTCTGGATAATAATCATTTGTCAGACATGCCTTTTTCAAATATTTTCTCCCACTCTGTGGCTTGTCTTACGCTCTTGACATCTTTTGCAGAGCAGGAGATTTTCATTTCAATGAAGTTCAGCTAACCAATTATTTCTCTCATGGATTGTGCCTTTGGTGTTATAACTGAAACATCATCACCACACCCAAGGTCATCTAGAGGTTCTCCTATGTTATCTTCCAGGAGTTTTATAGGTTTTTGCTTTACCTTTGTGTCTCTGATACACTTTCAGTTAATCTTTGAAAAGGGCATAAGGTCTGTGTCTAGGTTCATCATTTTGCATGTGCATGTCCGGTTGTCACAGTGACTATTTTTGCTGCACTATATTGCCATCACTCCCTTGTCAAAGATCGGTTCGTTATATTTGTAGGGTCTATGTATGGGCTCTATATTCCATTCCACTGACCCATCTGTGTGTTGTTTCTGCCAATATGGCACTGTCGTGATGCCTGTAGCCTTTAAGTCTTTCAGGAAGTCTTGAAAACGGCACCATCAGTCCTCCAACTCCGTTTTCCTCCTTCAGTATCGTGTTGGCTATTCTGAGAGAGTCTTTGGTCTCTCTCTATACCTTTAGAATCAGTTTGTCAACAGCCACTAAATAGCTAGCGGGGACTGGGATTGCATGGAATGTATAGGGCAAGTTGGGGAGAACTGACATCTTGACAATGTTGAGTCTTCCTATCCATGAACATGGAATATCCATTTGTTTACCTCTTCTTTGATTTTGTTCATCAGAGTTTTATAGTTTTCCTCACATAGATATTTTACATATTTTGCTGGATTATATCTAAGTATCTCATTTTTTATTCATCTGATTTTTGCTAAGGTTGTACTGGTGAAATAGGGCCTTTCAGGTTGATGCTAAGTCATTATTGCCCCTGGGATACAGGACGTTTTGCTAGACTATTTTAGCCATGAGAATAGAAGTGCTTTTGAAGTCTTTCTCTTGGCCTTTCCTACCACTAAGAGACATCCTGATACATACTCAGATACTGAGGAAATGATCATAGGGTGGGCCTTTTTACCCACTGTGAATCAGAGTGGACCGAGGTTCTGTGCTCTGCAAGCCCCCTCTCTAATGGCATTTTGTGTCCCCCTGTATGAATGTCAGCTCAGGCCCTGAATCCCATGGCCTTCAAAGGACCTGGCATTTCCTGTCCTCCATGTGTGGCTCTTCTGGCCCATGGCCATTGGAAGCTTTGGAGGAAGCTGGGGAAGATGCTGCTCTATGCACTTGCCATGGGAGCAAGTTCAGCAGCCTGTCTCCGGGAGACAACTCAGCAGCTGAGGAATGAATGTCACTGAGAGGCAAAGAGGGTGGAAAGTAGAAAACATAGGCTCTCACGTGAGAGCTCAGTCGGGAAGGAGCTGCAGCCTGGCTGTTACGGGCTGATGAGAGAATGTGGCGTGGGGAAATGGAGCACTGAGGACAGATGGATGGGGTGGTGTCAGATGCCCGGAGATGCCACCTTATACAGGAGAGGGGGACCACCCCCATGATGGGATTAGCACAGGTGGGTAGCAGGACCTGCAGGTGTCCCCTGTCGGCTTCAGTTCCCTTGATGAATTAGAAGGTGGGGACATTTGGGGAAGAGGGTGATCATTTATAGGAAATGGACAAAGTTGGAAACTGTCTGCCCACTAGCTTCTTTTACTTCTATGTCTCCCGGGGAAATATTCTCCATGCAGATGTACAGAAAGTGGTAGGTGCCATCCCCACTGTATCCAGTGCGTTCCTTTATTCAAGGTCAGATATACAGTATTTCGTGGCCACAAAGCAGCATGCGACATAGGTGGGCACAAGCCGTTGAGCTCCGGGTCTCATGCAGACGCCCGGTTCTGAGAGTCTAATAACATCACACAGAATAGATCAATACCCATCTGGTGAAGCACAAGGCACCTTCATCCTGGGCTCTGGGGGGTCAGGCTGCTGCTCCCGGGGGCCTGCTGCCCAGCATGCTCAGACTCCTGCCAGGCCATCCCTGGACAGGTGGTCCCTATGGACATCTCTACTACCCACCACCTGCCTCCAGGTGAAGCCAATTCTCCTCTGCAAATGGCCTGGGATCCTCCGTGGGGCCGTGGGGCCAGGCCGTGGGCAGTAAAGACCGATCAGGGGATTGCTCAGCACTCCTCGTTGTCCAGAGTCCTGGTCTTCCAGAAGATGCTCTGCATGGCCGAGATCCGGTCCTTATCCTGGATATTGAAGACCTGGAACTGCAGATGGGACGGGGCATAGTGGGGTCACGGAGCTGTCTGGGGGCCCCATCACAGGGGCCTAGACACAGTGTGGGACAACACGTGCTCCTTGACCACCAGCACTTCCTGCCTCTGGGTCTCTGCCTGTATGGTCCTCCCCAACCTGCACGGTCCTCCCCCACCCAGGGCCCTCTCCTCCAGGTGCCCTTCTTCACACACAGGTATCCTCCCCAGGTGGGCCTGACACCTGGGGAGGATACCTGGTGGAGGCCCCACCAGGTGCTTGGGGAGGGCCGAGGAGGCAACTCCCCTCTTGCTTTCATCCCTCCAGCCCCCATGGGTCCTGGAAGGAGATTGTGTTGGCTCTTTAGGTGAGGGTGGGGGTCGGCCCTGGGGGGAAAGAAACAGGAATGAGCTCGGTGGGAGCAGGGGAAGGGAGGGCTTAGCAGAGCTGACGGCACCTTGGGGGGTGGCTGGGAGAGCGGCCAAGTAAGCCCTGAACAGGCCATAGGGGGTAAACTCCTAGGGACACAGCGTGGGACTCCTGAGTGCAGGGAGGCAGCAGGAAACTGTCCCTGTGAGGCTTAGGGACAGCCATACCCATTCACGAGGAACAGAGTCCCAGGGTAGGCAGGTGGGGCTCAAGCTCTTGCCATGTGTGGCTTTAGGGGCAGTTCTGGTGGGTAACGGAGGCTGGCTCAGACCTGGCCTCCAGGGGCACTAGTGGGCAGGGGCCCTCATGGCCTGTCTGGCCTTCAGATGTCCCACTCTTGCTGTCCAGAGGACCGACCTGCCCTGCCTTCCAGCTCTGTGCCCACCTGCATGTCCCCCTGGGCCTGCCCGAGACCCCCTCAGCATGCCACGCCCACCTTGTCCAGCAGGACGTCAAAGTAGGCCGTGGCCCAGTAGGCCGGGTTGCTGGCAGGCAGCTGCAGGAGCGCCTTGACCCCACTGCCGAGGCGCGGCGGGGGGCTGCGGCCCAGGTGGGTCACATGGATGCGCAGGGACGGCTCTGGCTGGCTGGCGAAGTGCTCCACGCACTGGTACAGGGCGTTGAGGTCCAGCCCAGCATCCGCAAGCAGGTTCCGCTCGGGGTGGAGGAAGTCCGGCAGGTTCCTGGTGGCCAGACAGCAGAGCAGCACCACCAGCAGCCGGTACACGGCGCCCTGTAGCTCTGCCCAGTCCTCCGGCTCCGGGAAGAGCACTGCGGCCCACAGCAACACAGTCTGAGGCAGGACTGGGGGTCAGAGCTCACCCGAGCATGTGGCCTGCTCCAGCCCAGGGCAGCCCACCCCGCCCGGCTTCCCCACCAGCCTCACACCTGGCCCCTGCAACCCACCCCCCTAGTCCAAGCCTACCCCCACCAGCAGCCGCCTGTCCCATCAGCACCCCTCCCCCACACTCCATGCCTCTGCAGCCCTCTGTCCCACCAGCACCTCTCCCCCACACTCCCTGCCTCCCCTGGAGGTCCCAGGGTGGGCTCAGCATCTTCCCACCTACGGTCTCCGGTCTCCATTCTGGCCCCTCCCCAACTCCCCGAGGGCGAGGTACCCCGCCCCCACCCAGCTCCCATCCCAGGACCCCTCAGCTCCTCTGGCTCTTTGCCTCCTGCCCTACTCCCCTCGGATGATCATGACCTCCTACTGTACAAGGCAGCCTGAGCAGAAGAACCCTACTGGCGCCTGTGTGTGTGTGTGTGTGTGTGTGTGTGTGTGTGTGTGTGAAAAAGCCCTAAGAATGGAGCTTTCTGACTGCATCAGGCACCCTCTACTCTCCCTCTCCCTGAGGCCCTCAGCCAGAGGCCCCTCCCCTGCCAAACCACTGCAGCTACCTCTCTGTGCCCTCATACCCCTCCTCCCACCAGCCCCCATCATCCCTCGCTCCCTGTGGGGCTCAGGAGCCACTGTGTCCCAGACCCCAAGCCCCACCCCCGCCCCAGAAGATGGCAACCCCTCAGAGGTGGGATGGAGGCCTGCAAGGGATGAGAATGGGTCAGAGGGAGCTCCCGTGACAGGCCAGCCCACACCCCCCAGGCCCCCTGAAGACCAGCCTTACACTGCCCCCCCCCCCAACACAGCTCACTATGGGCAGACCCCACACAGGCCAAGGAGGACATGGCTCCAGCCAAGTCCCAGCAGCCCAGTGAGCAGCCGAGAGCTGCAAACAGGGCTGCTTCCTCTCAAAGAGGGAATACCTGGCCAGTGACCTTCACAGCCGCCAGGGGCCCTTGCGCCCGAGAGCCCCCCGCCCATGGCCCATGCACCTTCAGATGGCCGAAGGTCAGGCCAGGGCTCTGGCCACCATCACGCCAGCTCTCGTGGTTGACCCGGTCCAGGATGGAGAGGCTGTCCAGGCGGTGGCCCGGGAAGGAGCCCAGTGCACCTAGCAGTCTGGTGAGCAAGTAGTCAGTGGAGACCCTGGGAGCCGGGACAGGCACACCACAGATGGTTAGCATTGTGGCCCAGCCAGGAGTCTGCGGCAGCCTGCCTCCACCACTTCACCCCAGGAAGAAAAGCCCCCAGCTTCTGTGGACTCCCCGCGAGAGGATCCGTGTGTGGTCCAGGCCACAAGGCCAGTGGCTGCACCCAGCACACCCTCCCCATGGTTCCCAGGCCTGCACGTGTTGGGCAGTCAAATGGGAAAGGCCAGTGTTCTTGGAGAGACATGTAGGCCCCACAACATGGAGAGGTGGAGGGAGCCTCCAGGCCATCTTGGCCCTTTTGTGTGGACAGGAAGGTGCCACTCTGACCTGCCCAGGGTGGACGGGCAGTTCTGGTCCTTGGGCTCGCATGTCCACTCCATGCCCCACTGGGAAGTCCAGCCTTCCCCGGGCGGCCACACAAGAGCTTGGGGCACTGCATCCCCGTGGCACTCACTGTGGATTTGCTGAGCCGCCAAAGGGGTGGAATCTGAGGTCCCCCCAAGGGCCCCCTTCTGTGGAGTCTCAGTACTGGACGGCCGACTGCCTGCACACCCAGAGTCTGGATGGAGGGACACGGGAAGGACCGTTCCCTGCTGGCCTGCACACATGACTGCCCAGCGCACCCTCCCTTCCTTCCCACAAGCCCGGACAAAGCCCTGCTCAGGGTGAGGGGCTCAGAGGCGCTCAGAGGAGCCTTTCTTTGGGGGTAGAAGGCCACAGGAGGGCATAGCCAGCTCCATGAACATCATCAACTTCCAAGAATTACCTGTAAGAGCAACACCCACCCCCCTGCCTTACTTCAACCCAGTGCCCTGTTCCCAGAAGCAGCACCCGGTGTAGGAGCTGGTGGGTGGGTCACCCCCCTCAAATCACAGCGCCCCTGCCTGCAAAGTGCTGTGGAAGCCATTTCGGAGCTGGAGGGGGCTCAGTCCCCGCCCTTGGCTTGGGGGTCTCAAGGGCAGCTCAGCCTCTGCTGTGTGCCCCCCACCCCCGACTCTCTCTTTCCATCTCACAGACACCAACTCAGGGCCTCTCTTTCCTGCAGGTGCATCTGAGGAAGGGGCCTAAGCACCTCACCGAGGGATGGAGACCGGAGGTCCACAGGAGGCTGGCGGGGGAGGGGACACGCAGCTAACCCCACGGGTGGGGGACACACCATATCCCATCTGGGAGGATGCTAGCAAATTCCTCTGGTCACCCTCACTGTGCGGGGACCCCTCCTGGCCGCCCCAGGACCCTGTGTGACCCAGATAAGTCTCTGTCCTCTTTGCCGCTTTCCCACCTGAAACAAAGGTGTCAGTCCAGGTCGTGAGGGTCCCCTTCCAGGCGGCCTCCTGCGTTTCCCAGTTTCTCCCCATCTCTCCTCACAGTCTGCCCTGCCCACTCCTCATGTGGGGTGGGGGCACAGCTCCCCCCTCACCACTCCCTGCAGCTGCAAGGAGCTGAAGCTGGCAGTAAGGAGTGAGCATCCCGGCCAGATCCCACATCCCCCGCCCCTCAGAGATCCCAGTGACATTGGTATGGATGACTAGGGCAGGGGGGACATCACCGCAGACCTTCCGGCTCAGAGTGAGGGGAACACTGGTGGGGCAGCCCCCTTCCTGCCAGCTCCCCAGGACCCCCAAACCCCAGGAGGCGTGTCCTACCTCCAGTGCTGGGCACCGTCTGGTACAAGCGCCACCTCTTGGCTGACGATCCTCTTCAAGCTGCCTTCAGGGAACCCATGTGTCAGCTGGGCCCCCTCCAGGGCGGGCACCCTCTGCCTTCTTCGTACCACAGGCACGATGTGGAAGCACACTGTTCTCCAGCCACTGGACACCAGCAGGGACAGATGGAGCTCCTCCTCCCTCAGGCTGTCTGCGTTCAGAGAGCCTGCAACGACCGCCATGCCCCAGAGTCCCCATCTCAGGCTGCCCCTCACACCTCTTGGAAGGGGCTGAGGAGGTGCAGGACGGCCTGGGATGGCCCAGGAGTAGCACACGTGTCCCCGAAGGCCTGATGTTGGACATGCTTGGTGCCCAGCTCCCAGGAGGGTCTGGATCCGAGGGCTGACAATGAATGAGCCTGCCCTCCCTCGTTCTACTCCACACCCTGGGTCTCCAGAACAGCATCACAGACGGCACATCGGAGTAAAGATGCTCCCACATCCCTCATGGCTGACGCAGCCCAGCGCCCACTCCCCTGACCCAAAGCTCCCAGACCAGCCAGGAGGGGACATTCCAAGGACAGGAGGGGCACTCTGGTGTAACCTGGGGTCCTCTGGACTTCCATGTCAGTTGTCCCTCCCCCCCCCACCCCTCCGAAACATATTGATACCACAGAGAAGGAAAGGGGATCTGAACAGTGTGGGGAACCCTTGCATCACCAGCCCTGACCAACACCAGCCAACACTGGATTCAGAGTGGTCACCCCTTCCCTCCCCCGGCGCTACCCAGTGAGGGCGCTGGTTAGAGGTCAGGGACCAACCTTCTGGGAGACATGTGCCAAAGGAAGTCCCCAGTATGTGCCTAGGAGAAAGGTCTCTATGGGACTGAGCGTGGGAGCTGCATTCCCACACTGTCCCACCGCACACAGCCCACCACAGCTCCTCGCAGCACTGGGGGTCCTGTATGAAGGAGCCTGGTCCCCCCATTAGGCAGACCCTTCCCCCAAGTCTCCTATACGGTAGTTCTTGGGCCACTTCTGGGAACCTAGCCCAGAGCAGGTCCTGGTCCTGCCACCTGGGCCACTCTATAGCCCCCATGAGCCTCAGTTTCCCTGTCAGTTAAAGGAAGAAGGAGTTGGGTGATCCCAGGCCCCTCCCAATTCAGGGTTTGAGCTGCAGGTGGTGGCTTTATTTCCTTATCTACTGCTGGTCAAACCTTCTGGCGGTGGAGGCGGCTTGGAAGGCAGCCACACCTGCTCGGTCACGCCACACCCTGCCTTAGCCCCTAGGCTGGTCTCACCGGTTTCTGCCCTGGGTGGGAGCATCCTGGACCTTGTCACCTAGAGGGAGCTGCTGTGTTTCCCTTTTAAGGTAAGTGTCAGGAAGCAATGCCTGGAATTTCCCTGCGTGCTCAATTCAGATGGGTGTGGTCCCAGGTTCCTCTGCTCTCTCAGCCAGGAACTGAGGACGGAGGAGACCCAGGGATAGTGAAGAGGGGCAGCTCAGAGTGCGCCCAAATGGCCCAGGCTGGGCACACCCCAGCAGGTGGGTCTGCTCCCAGACGGGCACAGGGCTGGCAGGGGCTAAGGCCAGGTGGGAGTGGCAATGTTAGGTCACAGAGACAGACAGACAAGGCCCTGCGGTAATTGAGAGGTTCAGAAGATGAGCAGAGAAGATGTGGAAGGGGCTGGAAGCTGGCCACACCTAATGACAGGCTCCGGCTGCCCCGAGAAGGTGGCCACCGGCCCCAGGTCACCAGGCAGGCCTGGGAGGGGCCAGAGCTGGAAGTTGTCCCCTCTTGGGGCTGGAAGTCCATCCAGGAGCCACTCTGAGCAGCCCAGGGCGGGTCACTCTCCCCGAGATGGGCTGACCATCTCACTCTGGCATCACGGCAGACATGAGGACCAGCCGCCACTATGGACCTGTCCTTCCCAAGGGAGGCTGGACATTCTGTTTTGGTCCCCAGTCCCTGCCAGGACAACCCAATATATTTGCTCTGGTCCCCAGGAGGAGGCCCTGCTGTCCGGATCTCTGCACCTGCCTCTTCCCGGGACTCTCACAGTCCAGGCGGCCCCTGCTGGAGGGAAGCCTGCCATTTGTGGTCCAGCCAGGAGCCCTGCATCCCCCAGGAGCTCCCCACCCCGAGTCACACCATGTGGGCACCCAGACAAGACACTAAGGCCAGACTCCAGCACGGAGCCTGCTCAGGGCCCAGGACACCAAGTAGCAACAGGACCATGCACGGAAACAAAACTGTGCAGGTGTACACACACGTCCACACACACTCTCATGTGTGCCCACTTCTGCATGCACATGTGCACACACTCACACATGTGTCCACAATCCTGCACACACACTCACTCACTCATGTGTACACACTTCCACCTACACATGTGCACACACTCAGACATGTGTCCATAACCCAGACACACACACACATGCACACACATAGTCTTCCCAGTGCGATGTGACCAGGGACTGCACTCAGGGACATCTGTAAGGACAGCGGGCTGAACCAGAGCTGGTAACAGGACCACTCGCCCAGACCTGTGGCCAGACCCTCATCTAGCAGGTCGGCGGGAAGACGGTGCCCTGGCAGGCGTCGTTTCCAGCTGTTTCACTAGTAACAGCCTGTCCCCTGTGGCCACCAAAGTCATCAAGTGACATGGAAACACATGATCTGTCTTCTCAGAAGTGTCTGGAGCTAGAAAGGACCTCAGAGCAATGTCCCCCGACTCGTGTGCCCTGACACACACACTGAGAGACCCTGTCTGTGCACGCATGCGCACACGTGCACACATACACACTGCCATCACATGTGTGCCCTGACACACACCAAGAGACCCCGTCTGTGCATGCACACACAGGCATGCACACACTGCCATCACACATGTGCCCCAACACACACACTGAGAGACCCCATCTGTGCACGCACGGGCACACACGCATGTACACACACACACACAGACACACGCACTGCCATCATGCGTGTTCCCACAGTCGCTTGGTGGCTACCTGGTGCGATGAGGCTCTGGTGTTTGCAGTGCACGATGGCTGCCACCAGAAGGTCCTTGAGGACACGCAGGACCTTGCTGGGCACAATGTGGCTGCAGCAGGTGCCACTCCCCTCTGAGGAGATGCTGGAGACGTCTTCGGCTGTCCACCGCTCCAGGTTGGCCCCTTCCCTGGGGACACCCAGGCGGCAGGACGTGGGGCCTTCCCCTGCCTGGGCGGCCCCCGCCTCTTCAACCAGGAGGACCTCGGCGTCCACCCACAGGGGCACCTCCATGCTCACTGGGTCCTCGGAGGAGCGCAGGGCGAACTGGAAGGCCTCCAGGTCCCGGGAGTAGTCCACGAGGAAGCGGGGGTCCAGCTCGTGCACCCGCTCCAGCACCACTAGCAGCACGTTCTCCGCTCTCTGGTAGTCCTGCGCCCGGGGCGCGCCCCTCGAGCGGATGGCCTGCAGGTAGTGATGCCACAGGGACACCTGCACGGCCATGGCTGGGGCCAGGGCACAGGGGCAGCCAGGGACTGAGGACCCAAGGACGTGCACAGGCCCCGGAGAGGAGCAGGTCTGCGGGTGGGGCCCCAGCTCCCCGCAGAGCAGAATTTTGGAGCTGCCACCGGGTTAAATAGCCGAGCCAGGCCCAGCCTTTGAAGTGGGGGTGAGTCAGTCCCCAACCATTAGGAATGTCACTGGGAGCCTAGGGCAGGGGGAGGGGCCGGGTCACAACTCAGCTCTGGTTCCTCCCTCCTGTCACACTGACTGCCTCTTAGCTGTTCCAGAGAGCCCTAGAGAAATACCACAGTCAGGCCGCGCCCCTCCCAGGGCCTGGCCACCTCCCGCAGGCCCTTCCTGGTGCCCCCCCATCCCTGTGCAGCGGCCACAGAAATTCTGTGACATGCAGGTCTCCCACCAGCCTGGGGGAGGGACACAGGGCAGCCTCCTTGCTCAGATGACAAAGGTGAGAGCGGGAGGTAGCCTCCCCAGGCCCCCGGAGGGAGAGCCTGCTGCAGCTGCCTCTGAGGAGCCTAGATGGCAGGCTAGGGGGTCTGCACTCCTCCAACAACCTCCACATTCCACTGAGGCACCTAAGCCCGGCCGGAAGTGGGGAGCCTCCAATGGGGGGTCACCTGCCCACCCACCACCCGGGTGAGAATCCTGCCTCCTCTCCCTGCAGCGCCACACTTCCAAACCCCAACCCCGGGGCCCTAGCTCAACCTTAAGGGAGCCTGTACCCACCTGGGTCTGCAGCCCTAGGGGACATCTCCTGGGCTCCTTACCAGGTGGAAAGTCTCGCCCTGCTGGCCGCTTTAGCACAGCACTGGGAGCCCTGCCTGGCCCAGCCTGTCTCCCTGCTCAAGTGGGCAAGTCCCAACCAGTCACCAGGGAGCCACCCCCACTGACCCTTGGCCCTGCTGGGCCAGCCCTATATGCACACACACCCCACCCCACCCCCACCCCCCACGCCCAGTGTCTGAAAACAGTGAACTTGGAGATAGCCCCTCATGAGGTTTCCCGGAGACGCAGCCCTGCCTCCCTCAGGGTGAGCCCTCTCCTCCACCCACACTTGGGCCTCAGATACCCAGAGCTGCAAGCAGAACCCAGATCCAAGGGGAACCTGGGTGGCTCAGTGGGTTAAAGCCTCTGCCTTCGGCTCAGGTCATGATCCCAGGGTCCTGGGATGGAGCCCCACATCAGGGTCTCTGCTCCGCAGGGAGCCTGCTTCCTCCTCTCTCTCTGCCTGCCTCTCTGCCTACTTGTGATCTCTGTCAAATATATAAATAAAATATTAAAAAAAAAAAAAAAAGAACCCAGATCCAAGGTGCTTACTTCCTGGTCCTTGGAACCCCCAGGTCCTGACTCTCTCTTTCATACCTCCCAGGACAAAGAGCTCACCACCTCACAGTGCAGCCCATAGCACCATCAAACAAAAGACAGGTTTCCTTCCTCAGACCTGACGTGGTCCTGTCCTCTGGGGTTGTCCAGAGCACGTCAGTCCCTCTCCCAGGGCAGCCGCTCAGTGTCAAGGATGCTGATGCCCTTGGCCGGCCTCCCACCCCATCCATACCATGTTCTGCTCCCCACCACACACTCTGCATGGCCCTTCCATTTTCACGGGACTCTGATCTATAGGGAGGGGCATTGCTGTGGAGGACCTGGGTCCCGCGCTCCTGACTCTGGCCCTGCCTGTGCCTTGGCTCCACCATCTGCAACCCGTGATATCACGTTTCTCCAGCTTCCTTGGACCTCAGGGCAATCCTGAATTCCCCCAGGAGAGCAGGTGGCCCCCCTCGGCACGGCGCTGCAGGGACCTCCCCGACTCAGGGGCGGCTCCAATGTTGTGCACCCCACCCCCGGTCCCAGGAGCCCCCTCCTCAGGGAGAGTGACACCTAAGTGCCCAAGGCCAGTTGTCTGCTTTCCCCTCCACTACTGGTCAGCTCGCCCTTACTGCCTCCACTACCACTCCCTGTGACATGTGTTCCACGTCCCCCACTCCTTGGGGTTCAGGGCCCCGGGCCCTAGGCCCCACGGCAGTTCTGTGTCTGCCCTTGGACTTCCCACAGACCGCTAGCACCTGATCTCTTGCAAGGGCAGGGCTGGGAGAGAAGACGCACGAGCCGCCCTGACCCACTGGGCAGTGTCTGACCACAGAGGAGCCATGGAGTTCAGTGGCTACAGGTCACAGCACCCAGGACCACCACCCCGCAGGCCCCAGGGTGGGGCAGTGAGGGGCCCTGGAGGGTCACGGGGGTCCATGTGGTGGGCAGCCAGCGAAGGAGTTTGCCAGCTGGTGGACATGCCGCCCCCAGCACAGGTTCATGTAGCTTCCGTGTCTTGAGGGAGATCAGCGCAAGCGTCCTAATCCTGTACTTCTGGAGCTCCTGGTTGTGCTACAAGAGGGGGACCCACATGCAGCCCACGAAGTGGACCGTGGGAGTCTGGCGGCAGACCCCATGCGGCCTCTGAGGCCCTCATGCTCACCAGCCCCTTCAGAGAGCGTGGGCTGCCACTCTGACGTCCCAGGCCTTCCTGCCCAGACCACATCTACCAGCCACAGCTCTGGGCCAGCCCACGCAAAAACAGATGCTGCCCGAGCTGCCAAGTGTGATCTCCCAAAAGGGTCAGCGAGGTCTGAATCAGCCACGGAGTCCCAGGGGGACCCTTCCTCTGTGCCCAGGGGCAGGCCTCTCTCTCCAGGCCCTCCCGGTCTCACTCAGCCCATACGCCCAGAGCACTGGCCGGAAGCTGCTTCCACTCAGGGGTTCACACAGAATTGTCAGACCTCAAGAGAAGACATACCCAGGAGCTGCTCTCCAAGAGACCCTGGGAGAGCTCCCGAGCGAGCCACTGGCCAGCCTGGGCGCAAAGCCCTCGGCAGAGAAACAGGGAAGCTGCACGGGATGGGCCACCAAGACACGGCCACGCTCTGATGGTGACCCACACCTCTACACCTCTACACTTTCTGCACGATGCCCCTGGCGGGCCGGGCAGTTACCGTGTGCCATGGACGCAGGAGCTGCTGAAGTGAGCGGTCCAAATATGACCAGCACCGGAGGGTCCCTCCCACACGTGGCTTCTGTGGGCCTAAGGTTGGAACAGCAGTGCGTGCCAAGCTAGACACACCCAGGCCTGGCTCCCAGGGTCCCTGAAGCCCCACTGTCAGCAGTGGCCTGGTGGTCATGGGCAGCCCCATCTCAGCTTGACGCTGGTCTGTGGCACGACCACATCCAGGACACGCAGTCAGGGTGGCCAGAATCTGACATGCATGTCTGACTGGCCTGGGCTGCAGCTGTGAGGGCGCATTCATTGCTTCTGTGGAACATCCAAGCCTAACAATCCTGGCCTGTGGGTCTGCCCCACCTGGTCCTCCTCCTCCTTACTCACCCCAGGAAGGTCGCAGTAGCAGCAGGGAAATGGGGTGCCACCCACGGCCCCAGCCCCCCGCTTTTCCCTGGAGCCCTGCTAAGAAGGCCCTGCTTCCTTTCCCAGCTGCCTCCAGCCTCCAGTCCAGGCTGCAGGCTTGTGGCATGGGCTGGGGGTTGAGGACAAAGCCCTATGGGAAGCACAGAGACCAGGAAGCAGCTGGGGTGGGTTAGAGGGACAGGGTGTAGCCCACGTGGACCCCAGTGGCTAGGGATGGGAAGAGCCATAGCACCAACAGGGTCAAGGCCTGGCCCCAGGAGGGGGGCCTACACTCCCGGGGCGGGGCTGCGGTGAAGGGGCCTCAGGGCACAGACCCCAGAGCCGTCAGGCACCAGGGTCCACCGTCACTCAGGAAGCTGGGCCCAGGGAGACGAGGCAGGAGCCGGCAAACTAGAAACCACAGTGGGAGAGAGAAACAAGCTCCTCACAGCCATCCCCGGGCCGCGGTCTGACCAACCGGCCAGCCCGAGCTGCTGGAGCTTTTGTGTGCTGGACGTGTCTGGCCTGAGGGGCAAGGAGCAAACCCACAGAGTGGGAAGGAGCCTCAGAAAAGGCCGGGCCCCACGCTTCCGCACGGGACCCTCGCTTGGCAGGGGAACAGTCCAGGCAGGAGGGACGATCCCAAAGTGGTGGGGGGGCTTGCAGGGAAGGGAGCCAGGCCCTAGGAGGAGGCGTCCCCAGCCCCCAATTGGATCACAGCCCACACCCCCGCCCGGGCTTCCTTCAGAGATTTCTCACGTGGTGGGGTCAGAGCGAGGAGACAGCTCTGGCCCTTGGCTTCCACAGGGTTCCCACGCGGCTACATCTCTGTCACTGGGTGCCACAGCCCAGCTGTCTGAGCACCAACAGCCTGTGGGCTTATGCTGCCCTTCAGTTTCTGGTGATTTCTTGAAGGGATCTTCTGCAGAGTCACCAGACATGGAAGGCACAGAGCACAGGACTTAAATCACCGCTCCTCGTCCCCCCGGTCCCAGGGGCCATCCTCTGACCCCCTGCCCATCACTGCCCATCACCTCCCCTCGTCCCCTAGGTCCCATGGGCCGTCATCCCTCCTGACCCCCTGCCCATCACTTCCCAGGAGCCCCGAGGGTCTGCTTCTTCGCAGGTGGCCTCTCCCAGCAGCCCCAGAGCGGCCTTCCCTCCACTAGTCTGGGGAGGACACGGGGGCTGTACCACCTGCCTGGGAGCCTGGGGCTGGGGGCTGGCTACCCGGCCAACTGCCTCCTCTCGCAGAGACCAGCACAGGGGTGCCCAGCTCTGGCATAAAGCCCATCACACCCTTCTACCTGCACCACACCATCAAGCAAGGGACACGTGGGACTGCACACAGGAGGTGACAGCCCACAGGGCAGCTGACAGGGGTGCTGGCCCAGGGGGGACAGAGGGCACTGAAGAGGCGCTGGGGAGGAAGTAGGCAGACCTTCCTGTGGAAGGTGCGTGTGTGCTGGTGGCTAGGGTGTGAGGGTTCATCTGTCTGCTGTAGGCTGCTGTCCGGCTCTTTGTGGACACTTGGGGTCCCCCAAGGAGAAGCAGGTGTGGGCCAGCACCATCACCCAGGAGGTGGCCATCCTCAGCCAGTGGCAGAGGCAACAGGGAGCAGACAGCTAAGCCATGAAGCTTTGCAAGGCAGGAAGGAGGCTGGGGCGGCCACAGCCCAAGAAGGGGGCTGGCAGAGGCCATGGGGAGAGGGGTTCCAAGGGTCTCAGATCCAACCACTCAGTTACATAGCCGCTACCTCTGTCCCCTAGTTCAGGGGTACAGACACACCGACAGTGACCAGTAGCCTGGGGCGCTCCCCCCACGGGCAGAAGTCCACAGCTCTGGGCGGTGCCCGAGCCCAAGTGTCCAGAGGGAGTCTATATTTAACGTAAGTGCAGAGTGTGCAGCCTGCTTCCTGTCCAGCACCTGCAAAGGACACACCTGATGGAGGCTGTGACCCTGGGTCAGTTGAACCACAGCTGCTGGCAGGAGCCACTCCTCTCCTGAGTGATCACCCACATTCCCGATGGACTGTCACCAAGGACAGCTGCCCCCGGGGGTGGGGGCGGGCAGGTCCTCAGGGGACAGAGTCACTGGAGAGCAGACTGACACCTGGACAGATCCTAGAGCCAGTTAGGGTGGCCCGGCTGCTAGGAGGCCCTGCGGGGCTAGGACAGAGGCAGGCCGTTCCTCTCTTCCGGGGTTGCCCTGCATGTGACCCATCTTCAGAGGACACATCAGGGCAATGTGTCCCATCCATGGCAGGCCAGGCCGCACCCATCCCTGTCATGCCTGTCAGAGCGAATATAAGAATGTGGCCGAGGGTTGGCCTTCACACCAGGAAGCCAGCACTTTGGTGCGAGTTTTGAGGTCCCTTCCCCTCTCAGGGAGGGTCTGAATCAGATGTGGCAAATTCTGGTGCCCCCAGGGCTGGCAGCAGACAGAAAAAGTTGAAGTCATTCTCTTGCTCTGGGTCAGGACCAGCAGTGGTCTTTCCTGAGCCCTGCCCCTGCCCATCCCACAGAGGTGCTACCTGCATGCTAAGGACCTCTATCACACCCTCCATCCACTCCAGAACATTCCCCAGGAGCCATGCCCGGGCCCAGGGCTGCCTGGTCCTGAAGGTTCTCCTTCTCGTCCATTGACAGCCCAGGACCAGGAGCCACAAGCATGGACACCAAGCAGTCAGGCCACGGGGCCTGTGGAAGCCCCGAGGGGCTGGGCATCTCCCTAGAGAAAAGGGTACAGGGGTGTGGGCGAAGGCGGACCTGTGCCGGGCTTCTCTGTGTGGCCCGAGGGCTTAAGGGGGAGAATAAGCCAAGGTGAATGCTGGGTTGGGGAGTAGGGGCAAGAGGCGCGACAGGCTGTCCCTCCCACCACGGAGCCGCGACTCTCCTGGTTTCCTGAGAGAGATGGCAGATAATTACGCTGGCCTCCACGGCCCCCTCGTGCCACCACCACACAGATGTCCCACACTGAGCTCCCCGGGTGGGAAGACTTACTGGAGGCAGGCCTTACCCTCTATGCCCCCAGAGCCCACCTCGTCGGGGTCAGAGGAGGCCCAGCCCCTGAGCAATGTTGCCACTCCCTTTGCCTCCCTGAGGACACCTGCCTCACACCTCTCCGAACCCCCTGGGCTCAGATTCTGGGGGAAGGGTGCTATAGGCAGCCTAGGGTGCTGAAAGGTACCCAAGCTACAGCATGGGTCCCCTGGGCTCTGAATCTGGATCTCGGCTTTTACCTTCAGAAGCTGGAAGTTACGCTTGTCCAGAGGGGCCTGGGGCGAAAGGACTGGCTAGGGCCCGTCCACTTGCCTGTCTAATGAGCCCCATGCCAGCCCTGCAGGCCCAGTGGGACTACGTCCAGCTGGGGAGCCTGGCCTGTGCCTGCGTGAGGCACTCCGGTGGCTGTCCTCCCGGGGGGCGGCCTGCAGAGGCCCTGAGGATTCCGGAACAAAGATCCCGTGCTTCTCAAAGACAGCTTCCTTTAAGCACAGGTGACCCGGTCTTGAATTTCCATCTTGAGGAGACAGCCTGGTCCCTCGCAGTCCCTCAGCAGCCCTCCCACCGAGCACCCCCCTCACCACCAGGTCCCTTCTGGCCTTGCCCAGGCAGGCTGACTCCTATCTTCTCGAGTGGCCTCAGAGGAGCCCAGGCTCTGGGGGTCCCCAGGACATCCCCAGAGTCCCACATAGGTCTCCTCTCATTCGAGGGGCAGTCATTCCTGGCTGCTGGGCCCATCTCCAGCTGCTGTCCCTATTCAAGAGGGACTCTGCTGGGAGAGACCCAGCGTGGAATGAGGCGTGGGGAGGGGACACTGGTCTGCCTCGATGCCCAGTGCCAGACTCAGTCCAGAGGCCCCAGGAGGCCCAGGCTGGGAGGGATACAGGTCTGTGCCTGTCCCTCACTTGCTCCTGGGCCTGGGTCCCATCACCCCAGTGGGTGAGCTCTGGGTGTCCCTGCTGGTCCTTTATGTGGCTCTGGAAAATTTTTCAGTGACAGGGGTACAACGAGTGTGGCACAAATCACCCATGGAGTAGATTACCCTGAGACCGAGCTCCAGAGGGAAGCATCCAAGTGCAAGGTTAGGATGATGGGGGTCTCCTTTGGTCCTCGGGCAGGTGGTTTCTCCTCTCCAGGCCTCAGTCTACCCATCTGCTGGACACATTCCCACTACTGACCTGAAAGTTCTTTTCTAGATGTTAGAAAAGAAAGCCATAGGGGTTCCTGGGTGGCTCAGTCGTTAAGCGTTTGCCTTTGGCTCAGGTCATGATCTCAGGGTCCTGGGATCAAACCCCACATTGGGCTCCCTGCCTAGTGGGAACCTGCTTCTCCCTCTCTGGCTCCCCCTGTTTATGTTCACTCTGTGTGTGTGTGTGTGTGTGTGTGTGTGTGTGTGTGTGTGTCAAATAAATAAATAAATAAAATCTTAGAAAGGAAGGAAGGAAGGGAAAGAGAAAGAAAGAAAGAAAGAAAGAAAGAAAGAAAGAAAGAAAGAGACAAGAAAAGAAAAGAAAAGAAAAGAAAAGAAAAGAAAAGAAAAGGAGAAGGAAGACATAGCTTCTGATTTTCCTTTAGGAGGAAGCTGATGCGTGGCCCCAAACACACAATTTCTCCCAGGGAGAATGCCCCTGGAAGGTGGGAGCCCTTCCCCACAAGGGCGGGGGAGGGGGAGGCCTGGGGGAGAGCCAGCCCCTTCTGGCTGTGGTCTTTCAGGTGAACAGCTTCACCCAGGGCGTCTCCAGTGACCAGGAGACGGCTTGCAGACAACAGCGTTCCTTAGTCCCCATGGCAACAGGGCCTGCACTCCTGTTTCCAGGGAAACTCAATCCTCAGCGTCGCGGTTGCCCCAGCAACGCCTCTGGCTTAGTTGGCTGCTTGGTCGCCAGCCCAGAGGGGGCAGCTGGACGCCCCAACCGACCAACCAACTGGAGGAGCCAGGTGCTGCACAGGTGTGGGGCTGGGTGCACTGGGGCCGGTCCCAGCCCGGCGAGGGCACCAGGAGGACACTCACCGGGCAGCCAAGCCCCGGCTCTCTCCCGAGTCCTGTGCTCCCATCCGAGATGAGCTCTGCCTCCAGCGAGCCTGGCCACGGGGATGCCACTGCAGAGCGGTCTCCACTGGGGCTAGACACCGTGATCCAGGTCAGTGGGGTGCCCGCCCTCTAGCACCCTCCTGGGAGTAGGCTCCGAGGGCACCTTGGGAGGGTGCACAGAGAAGCCACACCTCCCCAGCTCCAAGGGGCCCTCGAGCACTCACATGGTCAGCACGAGCACGCACACGCACGTGTGCACGCACACATACACCGGGGCAGCCTCAGCTCAGGAGAGGGGCCTTGGGAGAGGGTGGCCTGGGTGTGGGGAGACCTGAGCCGAGCACCCGGCCTCCCCGTTCATGCCTGGGTGAGCTCAGGTCACCAGCCCCCTTCTCGAGCCTCAGGGTCACAGCCTGAGCACTGTGGGTAGGGAGTGATGGACTACCCTTCCACACCGGAGTCCCACATGCTGGAATCTCATTCCCTGCTTTCTTCCTGGCAGAGTGTGGGAGCCGCCATTGCTGGGCAGATAGGGTTCATCCCAGGATCTATTCTGTGACTTCCAGAACTTTCCCGTGTGCATAACAGCAACAACAGTGGGGACCACGAACTACCCCCCTGCCCCTTTCTCCTTTGTTCCCCTACTTCCCAGAGTCGATCCAGTGCCCAGCACCGCCATCCCATTCCTCAGCTGCACCCCACTGCCATCACCTGGCTCTGGCCACCTGGGTCAGGTCGTCCCCACCCTGACTGACCCCTTAGGGATGCCAGTGAACCCTCGGTGCCCTGGCTGACTCAGTTGTTAATTAACCCGGTTCTTAGAATCTCAGCGTGTGCTGTAGGGGGTTGACATGGGATTGACGTGGTCAGAGAAGAGTGATCGCCCATGGTTGGTGCCACGTGATTACATAACACGGTGGAACCACCCTCCACATGCACACACACATGCACACCCCCATGCACACACACATGGTGCCCACATAGGGTACGACGTGATGGGACAGGATCCTTGAGTTGGGCGACGCAGCAACACAAAACAAGGGCCGGGCCTGGTGACCTTGTCCGGCTCCCAAGAGTCTTAGTTCTCTGGCCCGAGAGAAGGACAGGCAGAGGGAGGTCAGGCTTGCACATCACAGTTTCCAGACTCTTTCAGCCAGGCATCGCACCCTCCCATCAGCCGTCAGCTGGGGAGGAATCTATCATCCCCTCTGGATTCCAGGAAAACGTAGGCTTGAGGGTTGAAGCACGTTGCTATGGTTACCGGCATCTGAGGGAGAAACTCGGGCTGGAGCCATTGTCTGCAGTGCGCGCAGGTGCCTGGCGGACAAGACTGTCCCGCAAGTCCCCACTACCTGTGGGAAACTGTCACCTGGAAGTCACAAGGAGTCGCACCCGAGGTCTGCGCCGCCCACCCAGCCAAACCTGTTATTTGCATCGTGGTGATGGAGATCCTGGTGCCGGCACCTGGGGGTGAGCAGGCAGGCTGGCGCCAAGAGATGCTCAGATAGCCTGTCCAGACAGGGAGGCGGGCCCACGGGGCTCCTCCAGCGCCCCCAGCTGCAAGTGGGGAAACTGCGGGGCCTGGGAAGGGGCGGTTTGTGGATGGGGGCCTCGCGGGGGAATGGGCCTGAAAGTACCCCGGTGCCTAGAGAAGCGCCCCTTGCAGCCTGGGCATGGCACCCCAGAGCCCCTGGCCCCAGGCCTCCTCCTCAGAGCTGGGTTCTCGGGGCGTCCGGGCCCAGAGCAGAGAGACGGGAGAGCCCGGGCAGGAGGCCAACACCAGAGGGCCCTGGATTCTGGGTTAAGAGCTACCAAAACAGATGCTCTTTCTTTTGGGTATATGTTCTGATTAATGATATTTCCTGGGAATTTGTCCACAATATCTGAATTTCCAGACTTACTGACGGAAGTTATTTCCAGTATGTTCTCATTGTTGTTCTGATGTCTGAGGACCTGAAGCAGATAGCCACCGGCCCCTGGAACTGAGGGGCTGGAGATCCGGGGCTTCCCGCATGACATTCTGGGGACCCAGGACAGGCCAAGAGGGGTCGGTCACCCTGAGCGATACCACGTTTCCTATTCTGATTTCAGCCATTGGTTGATCCTCTTTCCAGTATTTTTGCCTTCTTGTCCATTAATGTATAGACTTTTTATCCTTCGCTTTTCAGTTCTTTGGGATTGTTGTTCATCTGACTTTTTGAGATGCGTGATTATCTCATTAATTTGCAGGTGTCTTTTTAAAAAAAAGATTTGTTTACCGGTGCGCCTGGGTGGCTCAGTCGGTTAAGTGTCTGACTGTTGGTTTCAGCTTAGGTCATGATCCTGCGGCCATGGGATCGGGGCTGGCATTGGGCTCTGTGCTCAGTGTAGACTCTGCTTAAGAATCTCTCTCCCTCTTCCGGTCTCACTCCCTCCGTCTCTCCCTCCGCACACGTGCGCGCACATGCTCTCTCTCTTTCTCTCTCTCTCAGGTAAATAAATAAATAAAATCTTAAAAAAAGGTTTTTTTAACTTCTTAAAAAATTATGGTAAATATAGATGTATCTAGGCATAGAATTTACTGTTTTCACCATTTTTTAAGTGTGCGGTTCAGCTGCATTGAGCCCATTCACACATATGCAGCCATCACCGCCAGCATCTCCAGAACTTTCTCCCCTTCTCAAACAGAAACTCTGTCCCCATGAAACACAGACTCCCCACCCCCACCCCAGCCTCTGGCACCCGCCTTCTGCTCCCTGCCTCCATGAATTTGGCTCCTCTCAGGACCTCGGAGGTGGGGTCAGACACTAACTCTCCTTCTGTGCCTGATCCATTTCACTCCGCGCAGTGTCCCCTGGGGGGGAATCCATGTGCTCGCCGTGGTCACAGTGTCCTTCCTTTGCAAGCCTGGATTGTGCTCCATTGTGCGGCTGGACCATGTTGTATGTCTCCGCTCACTTGTTTACAGACGGCTGGGTTGTGTGAATACGCTGCTGGATCGCTGATGTGCAAATCTCCCTTCCAGTCCCGCCTTCACTCATTTTGGGGATACACCCAGAAATGGGGTTGCTGGGTCCCCCAGTAACTCCTGGTTTAATGTGAGGAACCCACCCCCACTGTTTACCACAGGAACTGTATCATTTCCCACTAGCTTTTGGTTCTTTTTTTAAGGTCTGCTTTTCTTTCTAAACAATGCATTTGCTACCTTCCATACATTTTGTCATAATAATTTTTGTCATTATCCAGTTCAAACTGTTTCCTAATTTCCATTTGATTTTATCCATGGGTTCTCTAGAGGTATAAACACCCTGATTTCCAAACATGTGGGGATTTTCATATTGTTTTTTTTAAAACCTCGTTTGACTACACTGTGTTCAGAGGTTTTGTTTGGAACATCTTGGCGAGGACAAGCCTACTGGCATCCAGGTGGGGAGAGGGGGGAGGTGAGTGGATGCACGGCGCTGACCTCAGGGAGGAGCTCCATGCTGGAAACAGACATTTGGGGTTGTTGGCAAGTGAGTAGCCAGGTGTGTGTGTACATAGAAAGAGGAGCTGGAGCACTCCCCACTCAAAGATGGGGGAGGCAAGAAGGAACCAGCCAAGGAGACCAAGACCAATGACGTGAGAACAGCTGGGAGGGGTGGTGTCAGGAAGACAGTGTTTCAGGGAGGAGGTGGGACCCACCTGCTGCTAACAGATCAAGGAAGTGGAGACCATGGACCACTGGGATCAGCAGCATGTAGATCACGGGTGACCTTGACTGCAAGGTCCCCTCATGGGGCATGTAGGAGCAACATTTTTTTTTTAAGAGTGGTATAAATTAAAACAGTTTGTGTCTATAAGAAAGGTCTGAAAGAGAGAGAAAAATCACTGATGCGTAAGGAGAAGGCAGGCTTGCTGGAGCCATGTGTTAGGAGCATGACAGAAGATGAGGTGGGATGGGACAGGATGGGGTGGGATGGAAGCTGAGGGGGCCCACCCATGGGACAGGAGCTGGGATGGCTTGAGAGCATCACAGTGTGGCAAGCCCCCATTAGTCACTTGCCAAGGGCCATGGCCTGTCCTCCTTCCAAGCCAGCCAGGGACCGAGGCGCTGGCCTATCTTGAATCTTCTGTCCATTTGCCCTGATGCAGCCAAGGTCACAGCAGACCTGGTTAGATCAACCAGCTATGCTGATCAGATGGGCCACATCCCCCTCCTTGTTCAGACACACTGCTCTTCCTGCCGCCACCCTGGGGTCCAAGGGGACTGTGGTGGCAGAGCCACCAAGGAGCCAGGCATTCAAGCCTTCCATAGTGTCCTCTGCGCCCTCCTCCCCCAGGCCCCACGCAGACTTTGAGAACCCTCCCCACTGCCTTTGCTTCCACTCTTCCCTCTAGCTGGACACCTGATCTTTGTCCCCACTAGCTGTTGGACAGCTCACCTGCCACTTCCTCTAGGAGGTCTGTGTGGGCACTGCAAACACAGGAGCAAACAAGACCAACAGGGCCCTTGCCCTTCCAAGAGTTCCTTAATATAATTTGTTTCGTAATTGGTGATTTGCTCCTTAGGCTGGGTTTTCCGCCATTCACTTGGTGACCTGTGCCAAGCGTTGATCATGCTGGGGACACAGAGATAATTGACAAGTTGTCCCCCTCTCCCCCCGATGCCTGTTCAGTGCCTGGCCCACATCTCTCATTTATTATGAGTTGAGGGCCAAACGGCCCCCCATAAGAAGCACGGCCCTGCTCCTGGGGTGATACCCAGTGCCCCAGAAGGCTCCACAAATGCGTAGAAATCTACACTGGCCAGTGCTGAGACACAGCAGTCAGTGGCCAGGTGCTATCCCAGACACAGAGAAGCTCTTTTTCCTCAGGAAACGGAGCCTGGCAGGCATTCACCCTGGCTAGGGCCCTCTCTGCCGCAGGCCAAGCCACGGAAAGATGGCAAGCAGACGTCCGGTCGCTGGCCTTGGCTGCAGGCCCTGTCCTCGGATATGTTCTCCCAGCTGTACCCGCTCCTGGCGAGGCCAAAGCCTGCTGCCAAGGGATGCGGGAAGGCCTGTGGCGCCCACAGGTGTGGGAGGGCTGGAGTGGGCACACAGGGAGGAGAACAGGGGCGGGGGCGTCGAGAGCCCATCTGTCTGGGCTCAGGGACGTGCCACACTGGGGAGGACACCTGAGGCCAGCATGCCTGCTGAGACCCAGTCTCCAGCCACCAGGAAGGTGCCAGGACCAACAGGTGGCTCAGTCCTAACACTGCCTTTTGTGAGTGCATGACCTTGGTGGAGGCCCCTCACCCATAAAGTAGACAAGAGCGGGTGTTACAATGTTCGCTAAGAAATCCTCTGTGGTGAGTGCCCCGCCTCACTCCACTCATACGGGCTCCGGACCTGACCTTTACTTCTCGGCTTCTCCGCGGGGCCAGTGAGCCCTGCACCCTTGCACGTCTCCCACCCCCTGCCGCAGCCTCCTAGCTCAAGGACTGGGACAGGCGCAGCCTCTTGCAGTGCCGCCAATGGCCACACGGCGGCACTGTGGGAGCTCGGCCGCCAGGCCCTGGCAGCGGCGGGCGGTCCACCAGCAGAGCGGCCCAGGACAGCCCCTGGACTCTCACTCCCTCCCTAGGTCTGCTGCTACCTCAGGACGCTGCAGCCTGTGACCTGGCTGAGCTGGGATCGTCCTCAGGACGCTCTCTCCCAGGGTGATTTTAATCAGAGGTTCTGGTGCCCCTCCCTAACCGCCCCTGGGCTCACTCTGGGGCACCCAAAGATCCCCCTCAGTCGGGTGCAGGGAGCCTCACCTTCTCCATCTTGAAGATGCCAGGCTCCTCTTGTGAACCCATCCTTCTCTCCGCCTGGGTCATAGGCTGTCTGTGTCCCCGTGTCCCTAGCAGCCTGGACGTCCAGAGGGGCCACTCAGGGACTTACTGATGCTGCCCCAGCAAGAGGAAGTAGTGACATTGCTCTTCGTGATTTCCATTCCTGACCTACAAGGTCACCTGCCCTCCGGAGAGGCCTCCTGTCCCGCAGACTACACACCGCACCCTCCACAGAGCTGCAGCACCCCCAGGGCTCTAGGATGCCCCCTCCCACTTCACAAAGGAGGAGCTGAGGCAGAAAACACACCCAGGGTCACAGCTTGCGCTGGCTGTGGCAGGACAGGGACCCCAGCCCGATTCTCATGGGGAATCCTACTCTGATCCGGGATGGGGGATAGATAGGGGAGCCCAGGTTCCTACGCGTGCAGGCTATCCCCTCCACATAGCTGCGGTGGGGAGCGGAGCAGTGACCGTGACCAAGGGGTGCCTGGCCCCGTAGGCGGGGATCTGCTTCCATGGACAGGGCCGCACAGGGGCTGGGAGCTCGCCTTTAGTGCAAGTTGAGCTGAGGAGGGCGCTGGGGGCAGGAGGAAGGGTAATGGCTGGGTTCAACTATGAGTCTGAGGTCTTTGGGGAAACCGCCTTCCGACGGTCTGAGAGTACGCGACCGGGCGGGGAGTGGGATAGTCCGAAGTCTCCCTGTGCACTGCCGGGACACGCTGACGCCCGGTCACCGGAGTCAAGCCACAAATAGCCAGCTGGGGAGGAAGGTCCCGGGGCGGAGTGAGCAGCCTCTCTGCGCCAGACTCAAGGATGCCCGGAACAGGCAGAGAGCAGCGAGGTCCTGCCCCAGGTCCGCGAGGCGCCACAATCCGCCCCGGATGGAGACCAGGCCTCTCTCCTGGCCCCGCCCCCTCCTAGCTCCTCCCTTTCCCCTCCCGGACCCGCCCCCTCCCGATCCTCCCCCTGCCGGCCCGCCCCCCTCCTGCCCCTCCCCCTCCCCCTTCCGGGCCTGCCCCTTCCCCGCCCTCAACACCCCACAGTCCCTCCCCTCCGCGCGCCCCCCGCCGCGCCCCCTCGGCTCCAGCTGGGCCACGGTCCATCGCAGGCACCCGGCCACAGCTGGAACCCATTACGCCCCCAGCGCCTCTTGGGACGTCTCGGCTAATAAGTGACCCTCTGTAAATGTTAGGAATGAGTCAAGTTTATGCGGCGCTGCTGCCTTCCCGTTAGCGGGTGGCGCCTCGGATGCCCGAGGGAGCGGGGAGGGTGGGGGAGGGCGAAGGGGCAGAGCCGTTCTGGGCCTCGGAGGGAGAGCTTCCTGGAGTTCATTGTTCTTACAGCGGGGCCCGGGGTGGGTCTCGCTACCCCGCTGAGCCTCAGTTTCCCCTGAGTGCAAATACAGGGTTCAGGGCAGACAAAGGCTGAGCCCCTTCAGCCGCCTTGCCTCCCGGGAAGACATTAGAGGCGGTTGATGGTCTTGGCACCCGTGCCTTGCTTGGCCCAGAAAGGGTAGCAGGCACGTCCTCCCAGGCCCCCAAGGCAGGCTGCTCACCTCCCACCCGGGGTAATATTGAAGGGGGTCATCTGGGGGAGATGTGGGGGGGTGGCGCCTTCCCAAGGCCCCCTGCTGAGTCAAACTCAAACATCCTGCAAAGCAAGGCTCAGGCCTGAAGAAGGGCTGGGTCCCAGGTGGGCCAAAACTAGGGTTCTCGCTCCAGGGGGAGGGCAGTGGAAGTCAGTCAGTGGTATTTGCTCAGTGATGGTCCAGGAACTGGGCTGCTGTTGGGGATCAGAACGGGGCCCTACCAAGTGTCGTGCAGGAGCCCAGGTCTGGGGGTGACTCTTAGCAGTCTGGTCCAAGTGGAGCACGCCTTGTGTCCAGGGAGAATTGGAGGCATGTGGGCAGAAATACCAGGCAGTGGGGTGGGCAGAACAAGGGTAGGCCCCGGGAAGCCCTCCACCCCAACCAGCCAGGGGCTGAGGGACAGAGCCTGGTGAAGGGGTCTGAACCTGGAGAAGGTCTTCAGAGAGAGCCAGGAGGAAATCAGAGGAGGGAGGAGACCGGCAGTAGGAGGTCACTCCTTGGGACCCCAGGCTGGGAGGGAGATCTGGAGGGTCACAGGGTGGGCGAGCAGGCTCTGAGGGACCACAAGGAAAGGGATCCTGAAAGCTAGAGGAGGGGTGAGTTTGAGCACATCTGGGACTGGGTAGGGGGGTGACAGGAGGAGCCCGGTTTGCAGCCCTGGAGAGTCACTGGGAGCAGACATCTGTCTCCAGGATCCCCTGGGAAGCCTCACATGTCCAGAGCGGGCGCGGGCCCCTGAATGTCCTTCCCAGGGCCAGTGCCGCAGTTAGACCGGCAAGAAGGGCCCTGACCGGCCCGGGGTTTGGAGGGTGACGCCCGGCCCTCCCCCAGCTCTTCTCACCTAATGATGCAGAGAATCCCCAGGGCCAAAGCAATGTGCCAGCAGAGCCCAGGACCCCTCAGCCCCAGCCTCTGGGTATCCAGGACCCTGGGATTTCCTGCCTGCTTCCAGGCTTCCTGAGACCTCTCCCACAGCAGGTCAGCTACTCCGGACAGGCCAGGAAGGAAGGTTGTCATCACTCTCCTCCCACAGCCCCTCCCTTGGTTCCTGTCCTGCCCTCTCCCAGGGCCTCCTCATGCCCTTCCTGGTGGGCAGGGAGGTGGGTGGGTGGATCTAGGTTCTTACAAGTTGCCAGTCCCTCTCAGAAACCCCCATAGCCAAAGTGGTGAGACTGTGTGCTGCAGGGGGGTGCCAGATCGGGTCCCATAACCGAAGCAAGGGCAACTGCCTCCCAGTTTCTCTGGAGGGGCCCAATATGAACACTCAGCCTGGCCCCCACAGAGGTGGAGCAGGGCCAGAGGGCAGGGCACTCGTGAGCAGATAGGCTATGTGTCCTCCTGGCCCCCAAGGCTCAGGACACATCCCAGGCAGGCAGGGTGCTGTCCCACCCTGCAGGTAGAGAAACCAAGGCATGTACTTTGGGAGATAGCCTCAGGCAGTCCTTTCCGGGGCACTGCTGCTGGGGGCGGGGGAGCCCTGCGGTGGCCCCACTAACCCCAGTGGGCTTGTGGGGAGGTATTTGGCAGCTGTCCAGGAGGCTGCCAGCCTCCAGTGTGTCTGCATGGCTGTTTTTCAGAGGCTGGAGGACACTGTCTTGAGTCCCATGGCCACCAGAGAAGCCCGGACACTGACCATTCGTGGGGCAGGCCGGCAGGCTTTGCCCACGCCTGTGCCCGCCCGAATCCGTGAGATCGTGGCTGGCAGCCTGGGGGACGAACCACACCAAGGTGATGGACAGTGGTAGGGGTGACGATGGAGGTGGGGGTGAGCACCAGGGGAGCCACAGGGCCATCAGCTTCCTCACCGGCCCCGTAGTGTCCCCCTCGGTTGGTCCTTCCAGGCCTGTCTTCTTGCGGTGTGATGGGGCACAGAACCACACCCTCCCACAGGGGTCACCACAGGGGTCCTATGTCAAGACCCACAGCATGTTTACCACGAGGCCACAAGGACTCTCCAGTGGTGCATTTCTGTTTGTGACACATTTGTGACCAGCCATCTGGATTTCATCGTATTTGTTTCATTAGATGAGTGAAAATCCTGAAGGTCAAAACCCAGGAAGCACAGACACTGAGCTAGTCCCCCCAGCCCGCCCAGCCCTCTGCTCACCGAGCCCGCAGGTCCCCTCCAGACCTCTGCTCACCCAGCCTTCCCCCCATCCCCTGCCACAAGGAGAGGCTTTGCAGCAGAGGGACTGGCCCCCAGCTGGGTCCCCGCAGCAGGCCACCCAGCTGATCAGGCCACTTGGCCCTTGCTAGTGCAGGTGACTCCCTCATGTGTGTGTCCTGAGACCCCTTTCTGTAGTCAGGGTCTGTCCAGCCTCCTGAGGGAACCAGTCGCTCACAAAAGGTTGTTGCCAAGGCAGAAGAAAGCCCACTGAACGCTTAGAAAAGCAGCTCACTATTCAGATGTGATCCGGTTACCCCAAATCAGTAGTTCTCACTGCTTCACAGGGGGTGGTGGTCCCCAGAGTCCAGGCCACTCCCACACCCTCCACTCTAATTGGTTTGGGACTGTGTTGGGGTTAGAGATGTGGATGAGAAGTAGGGCAGCCATCGGTGGCCAGTCCTCCAGCAGGAGAGGGAGGAAGGCCTGGAGCATGAAGCCCACATCCCCCAACCAGGGTCCCCAAGTCAGACCTGGGACCCTCCTGGAAGAGCAGGGCAGACCAGCTGTGGGAGCCCAGTGAGGGGCCCAGAGGCCCACCGGACAGGGTGCGGTGGCTGAGGAGATAGCGGGACCCTGGTTCAGCCACCCGGGCTGACACTGGTGCTACCCGTCCAGGGACACAGGAGCCGCTGGCCGTCGCGGCCCGTGTGCAGGAGGAGAACGAGCTCCTGCAGGAGGAGCTGTCCAGGCTGGAGAACCTGCTGACCCAGGCAGGCTCTGAGCAGGACGAGCTGGCCGGCAGATACCATGCACTCAGTGAGCGGGTAAGCATGTGCCCCGGGTATGTGGGCACAAGTAGAAGGCGGCAGCCTGGCCTGCGGCAGGGCGGTCACCTGCTGGGACTGGTGGTCAGAGGGCCGGGACCATTGTTGAGTCTTAGGACACAGAGTGACAGGGGACCTCAGCCACAGCACATCTAAACCAAACCCCAAGCCACAAACCGGAAAATGGGCTGGAGAGGGGAGGGTGAGAATAGGACGGGTGTCCAGGCCCCTCTTCCTCCTAGTGCTCCTCTCCCCTGGTCTCTGAAGTGTGGACTTGTGTCCTGGCTGCCTGGGGGCTTTGTGGGGAGAACCTGGTCATCCTGAGCCTTTGGCCCCAGCACCTCACTTTTGGGGTCTGCTAGGAATGGGTCTCAACCTTCAGACAGAGCCTGTAGAGAATTGGCTTTGCCCCCCTGACCTTTTCCTGACAATCAAGGCCACCACAGACCTCAGAGGACAGCTGTGACCAGTGGGTCCTCAGTCCTCGGTCCCCAGAGCACCTACAGTGCCTTCCGCCGCAGCAAGAGGCCATGTGGTTATAAAGTGTGGGGTTGGGGGAGCTCCTGTTTTTCAGGTGTGAACCCATGCCAGAAAGCTGAGGAAGCCTGCCAGGCCTGAGCCTTTTTCCAGGGTCTGCCCCTCCAAGCCCCATGGCTCCTGAGTGGGATTGAGCCAGGATGCCCGGTCCCAGTGTGGGGTGCTCAGGGCCTCCGATGCATCTGGCCCACCCTACCCTTGCTGTCTTCAGAGTCCTCCTTGCACTACGTGGCAGGATAGATGACCCCACTTTCCTCAGAGCAGCCAGACTTGCCGAGGGCCGTGCTGCCCGTGTTGGAGCCGAGACTGAACCAGGGCTGGCCCTTCTGAGCATGACCAGTGACCTGTGCCAGCTACCCAAGGGCATCGCCAGTCCCCACACTAAACACCCGCTCTCCCCGCTGCCCCACCCCTACTGCACCCATCAGGGCAGGACCGCGAGGGTCGGTGTCCTCATCCCTGTCAGAGCCAGGAGGACATCAGCAAGCTCCAGCCCTCCAGGGCTGTCTGTGGCCTGGGCCCAGTTTTGGGGGTGGGGGACCTTCCTAGCACAGGGTGGGGAGATGTTGGGAACCGGGAGTGGGAAGAGAAGCCAGAAATCCTGCGGACAGATTAGTAAGCCTCATGAGTCAGAACTGAACTCCCAGACCCCGCAGCTCAGCGCACATGGCCGGCTCCCGCGGGCGTCCAGCCTCCCCCTTGTGCAGGCGCCTGAAGGGGCCAGGCCTCCCCAGCATCACCCCTGAGCAGATGGACAGGGTGGGGCGGGGGTCAGGGTGGCCAGTGTACCTGCTCTGCGGACACCCCCAGCCCCTGCCCAGGCCTCCAGCCTGCCCACTGGACCTGAGTTCCCCTCCCCAGACACCCCAAGTGTGCTCTGGGTCAGCAAGCTGGGGGCAACCCCTGGCACCTCCTGTTCCCCTTGGAGTTCCAGGCTCCCCATCTGCTCAGGTCCCAGCAGGGAGCCAGGAAGGACACAGACTCTGAGGCAGGCCTGGTCCAGCTCAGACAACACCCCTCTCCACCAGGCCTGCAGGGGGACGAAGCCCATTCGTGGTGGTGGCCATGTTCCTGCCCACCTGTGAGAGGAGACACTCAGAACGCAGATTCCAGCACTGGGGTGGGGGAGGGGTGCAGCTGGAGCGGCAGGACCCCTATCTTCAGCTCTCTCAATGGAGAGTGACCCCAGTTCAGCCATCCTGCCCCTTACGAAGCAGGCCCTGGCGACCCCTCCTCAGCCAGCCACAGGCACTGGGCATAGGGTCAGGGGCGAATGCCTGTGCCTCGGCCCCCTTGTGGGGAGGGGCCTGAGCCTCAGCAGGCCCCTGCTGGCAGCCGGAGGGACACCCCTTCTCCCACCTTGGGGAGGGCTTTATCCACAGCCGCCCTAACTGGGGGCTGGGGAGCCACTGGCCAGGTGGGGGCTTCTGTTCCTCTCCAGCTACAGGCCCACCTGGAGAGCACAGAGGCTCGGCTCTGGAGGTCCGAGCTGGAGCACAGCGTGGACCTGGAAGAGGCCTTGGGCCGTCTGGAGGCTGCTGAGCAGAGGTGAGTCGGGATGTGTGAGGCAGTCAAGGCTATTGGGAGCTCGGCCATCACCCCTAGAGGTGGCAGACCCCACTGTGACTTGGGGCCTTTGGCCAGTCTCTTCCTAAAGAGACTCCAAGTCAAATTTGCCTGGACACGTTGGCTGCAGGCCTCAGAGGCAGTGGGAGGAGTGGGCAGAGCAGGGTGGGGAGGGGTCCCACCGGCTGTGGCCTCAGGTGTGGGGTGCAGGTCCCACAGGTCTGAGGGTCTCACAGGCCCTGTGCTCCTGAGCGTGCCCCCTCCAGGCCCCCAATGACGCCAAGGCTGGTGCCCTGGCCAGCTCTGCAGGCAGGCCCCTGAGCTGACTGTGGCCCCTGTTAGCACAGCCAGTCCCGGGGTGCCCATGGGGGCTGCCCTCAAGACCCCCCTTCTTCATGTTCTGGCCCTGCCTCCCAGGTCCCCTCGGCTGCATGGTCAGGGACTCCTCTGCTCACCAGCGGCCAGTGCATGTCGTGCCCTAGCCTCCCGGTGGTAACCCCAGCTCTCCAGAAGCGGCCCTGACCCCCAAGATCCAGGACCCCATCCCCAGAAGGGAAGGGCATATCTCCACACCGCAGGGAAGACAGACAGGAGGGGTTACACCCCTGAGCCCAGCGGCAAATCCAGACCTGGGGGAGGTTAGAACATTTATGGAATACTTCCCGTTACTTGCTTCATCCTCAGGGACTCTGGAAATGGAAGCAAAGTGCTGAGAAGCATTTTGAAAACCAGTTTTCAAAAACAGCAGGGGAGGGAATAGGGGTCACAGCCCAGGAGGAGAGGACGCCCAGGTTGCAAAGAGGAGCACAGAAGGTCCCTTTTGTGGCCTTGCAGCCTGCCCGGAAGGGCTGGATCTCAGAGAGACACTCCACCCCACGCAGCTGGCTTCAGTGGAGAAAGGACCCCATGGTCACAGGGGGGCTGCCCCCTTCCCAGGGCGTGTAGACTCCCTCTCTCCACTGCCCCGTGCCCTCCTCCCAGGCCTGGTGCCCTCAGCTCCCAGTGCCACCCCTCTCATGTGTCTCAGGGCTCACGGCCCCTGCGATTGAGCCAGCCACACTCATGGAGCACAGCCAGGAGCACTCAGCACGGAGGAGAGGGAGAGCAGGCATCTCAGAGATGGAGGAGGGTGCTGGCGGCACTCAGATACTGCCACCCTTTGGGGAGTCGTGGGGGACCCATGGCAGGTGGTCCATGCCTCTTAGGTGTGGCCTGGGGACCTTCACACTGAGCTGGGTCAGCCGGGCCCAGGAAGCGTAGAGCTGGGCTCTCAGAGAGCCTTTCAAAGGAGAAGCCACTTGCCCACTGTCACGCTGCTGTGGTTTCGGCCCATCCAGGAGCACAGGTCTCTCCCAGGTGAACGCCCTTCTGCGGGAACAGCTGAAACAGGTGAAGAAGGCCAACGACAGGCTGACCGAGGAGCTGGCCAGGACGGCGGATGGCATGCTCCATCTTCGGGGCGAGCTGGAGCTGAGGGAGGCCCAGCGCTGGACTGGTAGACAGGTACTCTCCCACTGCGCCCGTGGGCGGGGGACACGGGCTCCAGTGTTTGTGGCTGGTGGCAGGGAGGATGCAGAGGGGTGCTGGGAGAGGGTGAATTGGTTCTCGCTGTGGTTGCTCCTGGAAGGCAAGGCCACTGACCTCCTGCTACCCCACGTTCCCCACCCAGCTTGACCACAGCCGTCTACAGAGTGGGGGCACCGGAGGAGGGAGGGACTTGAGAATAGGCGAGACCTCAAGATCAGACTCGGAAAGTAGAATGAGGGCACAGGGTCCTGGCTCTTGCACAGCCTGCCCCATTCTTGAAAGAGAAGGCGAGCTCATAGGCCTGACTCCCACTCGGACTGCAGGGTCGGGGACACTCGGAGGAGCCAGGAGCCACGCCATTGCTCCCAGCCCACGGCCAGTGCCAGCAGGGCCCTCCCAGGCCTTGCCTGATCACAGTCTTCTGAAACCCTAAGCCCTGCAGGGGTTCAGGGCACAGTGCCCCAGGCCACAGCCTCAGGGTTGTTCTCTAACGGCAAGACCCCTGATGTGAGCTGGGGGAGATGCTTGGGAAAGATGACGCCCCACTCCCCTGCCTGGTCCAGGTCTTCCCATGGCTAGGCTGTGGCCCCTGAGTGAAAAGAGGCATTCACACCTCTGCTCTGGTCTGTCCTTGGACACAGTCCCCTGAAAGGGGCCCAGCCTGGGGCAAGGTGGGCCTCTGTAGCTGTGGTCATCCCAAAGGGAGGGTCAGGTGTCCCCATGGTCTTCCTAGACACCACTGGCAGGATTCCTCTCAGACACTGCCTGGAAAATGCTTCCAGGTGAAAGCCAAAGTCAAGGGGGTCCAGTGTCCCTGGGCCCCAGGCTGACCCCTCACAGATGTCCCTCAAAAGAACCCACCTCATGGGGCCATCCTGCACTGTCTGACCAGCGTCAGGCGGAAAGGACAGCTGGCTGGGCCCCCAAAGGCCCGGGCCACAGCTGCTACACAGGAGGGCTTATCCCCCGTGCCCAGCCATCTGTGGCTATTGTTCCATGGAAGGCTGGGTGGACCTCCTGCTGAGTGGACGGGGAGGAGCAACAGAGGGAGAGTGCGCCTTTACACGTGTCACTGAGAGGGCCATGTCGGTCACCACAGGGTGGTGGCTGACAGCAGGGCCCCTGCATGCGGCAGAGGGCCTGTGAGAGGCAGCCCCACGTCCCTGCTTCCACCTATTCCTGCGGCCGGACTTGGGCCCACCGAGCGGAGATGAATGTCCTGGAAGACAGGTCTCTAGTTCAGCTTGGACTGGCTGGTCGAGGGTCTTCATCTCCCCCTCAGCCGTGAGAGGAAGTCTCGCTGGTCAGCAGGTGTTCTCTCTCAGTACTTTAAAGACCCTTTCTTTATCCTCCGGCAGGAGGTTTGGCCCCCAGGGCCTTTGATGGTATCTGTCCTCCCACCGGGCAGCTTTAAGATCCTGGCTTTGACTTTGCAGTCCTGAGGTTTTACTAGGGTGTGTCTCTGTGCAGATTTCCTTCTATTTATTCTGCTTCGGACTCATCTGCTGTGTCTTTGTTACTTTCAGAAAGTAGCCCTGGCATCTCTGAGCGTTGCCTGTGCTCATCCTCGCTCCTCCTGACTCCGAGCAGGCCCACTGCTCTCAGGACCCCCGACTCCCTCAGCCTTCTGAACCTGGCATGTCTTCTTTGTGTCACCCTGGTTAGTAGTCGAGTCAATGTCATCAAATACACCTACCTGGTCAGCATGCCTGTCTCTGGTGTCCAAGCGCTGTTAATCCTTATCCGCTTTGCTTAAATTCCAAATATCCTGGTTTTCATCTTTAAGAATTCTGGTTGATTCTTTCCCAAATATCTTACTCTTAACTCACATGTTCAAGCTTCTTGTTTACTTGCTGAGGCATTCTGAAAATAGGTATGTTCTCCATTGTGTTTGATGTTCCGACATCTCAAGTTCCTTAAGGTCTGATTCTATTGTTTCTTCTGGCTCTTAACCATAGTGCTCTGTTTCCTTGTGTCTTTAGAGATTTTTTTTTTTTAATTTTAAACCAAGAGCTGTTTATTTTTCTTAGAACTTTGTGAAAGTTCTTTGGAACCTGGAAAGGAGGTGGCATCTTCCAGAAGGGATTTTTGTTGGCTTCTGACAGGTGCATAGGGGATCTGACAGTCTTTGGGGCCCAGTGAAGTAAATTTTCAGCCTGAGTCCTTTTTAAACCCCAGGTTGTATGAATTCAGACTGAAAACTGCATATAGGCTGACTTGGGACCCCATATCCATAGGGAAGATACTTTTCCTTTGCATCTTACCATCAGGTTGCTGTCACAGAACCACAGACTGGAACTTATGTCATGCTAACATTAATTCTCACAGTTCTAGAGACAGGAAGTCCGAGGTCAAGGTGTGAGGCCATTCAGTGTGCAGCCAGGGGACAGCTCCTTCTCACTATGATCACACACAAACCCACGCACAGTGGAGGGGGCAAGGGAGCTCCCCAGGGCCCCTTTCACAAGGGCACTAACTCCATCATGAGGGTGGAAGCTGAAGGCCCCACCCCCAACCCCGTCCCACTGGGGATTAGGTTTCAACGTTCAGATTTTAGGGCACGCAGACATTCCATCCACGGTACCTCCTTACGGTACCTCCTTACGGCACCCTGCAAGCAGGTCTGCGTGTGCTTGCGTGTGTATGTGGGCGCAAGGGTTCTGGTCAGTCCTCACTGGCACCCCAACTTGGAAAGCAGCTTTGAGTTCTCACTCCTGAGTGTGGGCAGACTCCCCCTTTGGATGGGCACCAGGCTTCTCTCTCGGTCCCTGGAGCCACTGTGGTCAAGGAAATGTGTTCGAGTTACTGAGTTTGGCAGGAGGTTGCCTGTGTTGCTCTCGCGTTCCTGACCTCGCCAGTTCTTGGCGTGACTGTTCCTCCCCAGCCTTGCATTCCGGAAGCTGTGAAGTCTGGAATCTAACATAGTTAATTGAAGTTCCTGGGCAGCCAGGCCAGGCATCCGCTCCTCCAGGGGGCAGGTCTAATCCCTGCTCTTTGATGATCACGATGGGGGGTTGGTGGAGCTGGGCAAGGACACGGAGGACTTGGGGGCACACAGCCAAGTGTTCCTGGGCTCAGTGGGCGGGCCTCGGATGTGGGATCAGGACAGGGGATGGCAAAGGCTTCATGAAGGAGAGAGGGTGTATGTGTCCTGAGAGCCGGAGGAAGTGAGGACGCTTTGTCGGAAAGCAGCATTCCAGGGGCACCTATAACAAGCAGGGAGGGCAGAGGGAGTGTGGGGCAGTGCTGGGCACGTGCTGCGCCCTCTGGAAGTGCAGGAGGTCAGCACTCAGGGCACAGCTGAGTTCGGGGCCAGGGAAGGTGGTGTGGAGACTCAGGACCCCTGGGCTTCAGCTCCTTTCCCTGGAAGGCAGACACCGCTGGACGTACATGGCTCCATCCCGTTACTGCTCCCAGCTCTGTCCCCTCTCCCACCACTGCAGTCCTGCAGTGGCTTCCTGCTTCCCCATTACTACCCAAATTCACTTAGCCCGTCTCAGCGGGCAGCTTCTGCAACCTCCCCTCTGTGAGCTCCAAGTGGTAGAGGCTTCTGGGTCCCGGGCACCTTCGAGGACCAAGTCCCACAGCTGGACATGTTATGGGCTCCCCCAGAGCTGCTCTCTTGGTGCTGGGGGAGGAAGGGAAGCTCCCCTCCCTGCATTGGGGGAGGGAGGTGACCCAATTGCGGAGGGCTGCAGGGAGACCAGGCTGGGTGAGTCCTGGTCCCAGGCAGGACCCAGCTATGGTCACCTGCCCAGGTCCAGGTCCTCAGGGTGGGGGAGTGAGCACCACACCCCAGGAAGCAGGGGATTTGCATTATTTGAGAAGGTAAGCCCATGGGAAAGGGAGATGCAGGACCACGGGCTACTCCCTGTGGGTCTGCTCCCTGCCGCTGCTGCCAACCCAGCTTGGCATCTGGAAGAGGAGCTTGTGGGGAGGGGCTGCAGGGCTCCTCACACCCCACTCCTGAAGCAGACCCTAGCCTCTTGTTTTCAGAGCACACGCACATGCTCAGGGGGGCCCCAGGATCTCCTTCCCCTGTGGAGACAGGTCACCGCACTCCGCATACAGCTGGCTGACCTGCGTGCGACCACAGAGAGGTGCGAGCACTGGGCCCACCAGGGTGGGGGACATGGGGCATCAGGTTGACCTTGTGGGTGCAGAGGAATGGACAGGAGAGGTGGGCAATGGGGGAGAAGCACAGACAGAGTGAGGTAGGCAGGGGTGCAAGGGGAGAGAAGGCAAGGGGGCAGGCCAGCTGGGAGATGCTGCAGAGAGGGTATCCCTAGGCAGAGTGTTGGGGCCCCTCGGATCCCTCTGCTCTGGGATCCTTGAAGTGCATGTCAGCAGGAGACAGGCTCAGCAGGTCAGAGAGGCGGTCCTATCTGTCCTGGCCCAGCCCCCTCTCCCCTTCCCTGGCTGGGATGTGGCCACAATCCAGGCCTTGTGCTGGGGGCTTCTGAGGATGGCAGGGGAGAGGTCTGCTGTGGGCAGAAAGAAGGGCCCACATGACCGGATCCTGCCCATCTGGGCGGCTCATGACCTTGGGTCCTGAGGCTCAGCTGGGGGTGCCGCCCTTGCCTCGCAGGGGTCTCACGGACATGCGAGCGGAGGCAGCCAGGATGGCCTGGCGCCTGCAAACAGCCTGCCTGAACCTTGACTCCCACCTGCGGCTGTCTGCTGGCAGCGGGCCAGGCAGCCTGGAGCGGGGGGCCCAGCGGGCTGCACGGCTGGAGCAGCAGCTACGGGACAAGGTGCGGGAGATGCTCCAGCTGCAGGGCCGCTGGGACGCAGAGAAGGTGGCGCTCCAGGCCAGGTGGGTGCTGGGGACAGCAGGCTTGGAGGTGGGACACCTACCCCTCCCCACCTTGAGCAGCAGCGGGTCCAAGGCTCACGCACACAGCCCGTGCTGCTTTGCCTCCTGACCCGCACCCAGTACTCCCACATCAGGGCACCTCACACGCTGCTGGCACCAAAGGGATGGTCCCCAAGGTGAGCTCCTGCATCCCGAACCATGCCCCAGAGGCCAAGCTAGAACGCCCGAACTTTGAGGGTTTCGGGGAATGTGGCAGGGGCACATCTGGACGGTGTCCTCCTGGCTGGCTCCCAAAAGGGACTTCTCTGGCAGAGAACACATCCCTGCAGAGGTGGGCACCCGCTTGGAGGCAGAGCATTTAAGAAGCTGAGGGAGATGGAGGGGCCCAGGTATACTCCTGGTGCAGAAGAGACCAGGGCCTCTCCTGGGGTCTGCAAGGCTCAGAGCAAGCCCACGAGGTTTTGGACAGAGCTACATTGGCAGCTCAGAAATTTCAGGAGAGCAGCTCCAGCAGACAGTGGGGAGGCAATGCCCCAGGGGAGGCCTAACCTGCTGAATCCAAGCACAATTCCTCAGAACCGAGGACTGCCTGGCCACAGATACCTGCAGGCCTGCCCTCAGGGAGCCAGCTGAGTCCAAGGACCCCAGACCAGCCCCAAAGGAGCATGGTAGCCTGCAGCAGCTGCACCCCAGGACCTGCACCAAAGATGCAGGGCCACGGGAAGGGGGACCCAGAGAACTCTGAGAAGGAGGTGGCTCCTGGGAAGGAAGGGATAGTGACATAACTTGTTAGACTTTCCGTGGCTGAGGTGCTCCCGGCAGAGGAAGCAGCTGGACCAAAGGCCGTAAGGACAGGGGCATGGCCTCAGGGGGCCACTGGCTATGATGCTGGAGAGCCAGTCATGGTAGTGGTGGGGGCCTGGAATGCTCAACTCTGATTCTGCAGAGACGGCAGGGGCCACTGATGGTTCTGGAGCAGATGAGAAGTTCCTGCCCAGAAAAGGAACCAAGGCCAACTCGCCCAAAGCCGGGGTGTAGGCTGCACCGCAGGGGAGTCTGGACACAGCCTGCACGTCTATGGGTGCCCCCGTGTCCACGTGCTGGGCTTTGTTCTCTGCTCCGACAACCCTTTCCCCAGCCCCACCTTTTCTCCAGACTCTCTGAGCAGACCCTGCTGGTGGAGAAGCTCACAGAGGAGAACTCAAAGAAGGAGACCACCCTCTCTTCCCTCAGAACACAGGTTCAGAAGCTGGTGCGCAGGGCTGGGAAAGCGGCTCTCCGCGGGGGGCCAGCCCAGGGTGGGGGTGTGGGGCCAGCCCTGCTGAGGCAGCTGCTCCGGCCATGGCAGGCCCGGAGCCCTGGAGCCCAGCTGGACGCCTTGGAGGAGCAAGTTCTGTCCCTGCAGCGCGTTCTGAAGAGCATCACAGAGGTGCGGGCCCTCGGTCCTTCCCGTGGGAGAGCAGCTGAGGCGCTGGGGTCCTGAGGGCTGACCACTCACGGGATCTGGAGGGTCCCCACGTGGCCCTAGCCCTCAGCTCCTTCCCTCTGTCCCCTCCTCTCCGTACCCTGAAGGTGGCCCAGGCGGATGCCGGGGGCCCGGAGCTGGCACAGAGCGGCGGGACGGGCACCGAGGAGGCACGGGGCCAGCAGGGGTGGCCCGCACGCTCTGCGTCCCCCTACCGGGGCATGTCCCCACTGTGGGCCCACCCCCTGGACACCCCGGAGCCTGCACTGCAGGCTGTGCAGACAGCCATCGAAAGGCGGCAGCGTCTGGAACAGGTGGGCACCCACGGCCAACAGGGGCAAAGCTGTGCCCGGATCCCCACCAGGGCCAAAGTGCCATTATAGGCCTGCTGTAGCTCTCCCAGAGCTGGATCCCTGGGGGCCACACGGAGGGCAGCCTGGGTGCCAGCACAGGGAGCCGGGGGCCTTTGAGAAGGAAGTGGCTCCGGGGAAGGGTCTGGACACAGCCGGTGCATCTTTGAGGCCAGGGAGTTTTGGCTCTGGTCCTGAGGGCATCCTTCTGGGGAGAGTCTGGTCAAGGGTCAGCAGGGGCTCACGCTGCACCCCCGTCCCGGGCAGGAGCTGCGCCTGCAACTGGAGTTGTCGCAGGCGGTGGCTGCCAGGCTCCGGGAGCAGCTGTCCGAGAGCCAGCAGGAGCTGCAGGCCTCCAGGAGGCTCCTCCAGGAGCGGGCGCAGGAGCAGGGGCGGGAGCGCGAGGACCTCCTGCGCCAGCTGGAGATGCAGAGCCGGGAGGCACAGCACTGCCGGGCAACCAGCGAGCTCCTGCGAAGGTGACGGGAGGGCTGAGTGGGTCAGGTCAGGCAGTGCCACCCCACGGGTGCTGCCAGCAGGAGGGAGAGAGGGGGCCCCACCTCCAGGACCAAAACTGCTCCTGGCGAGGCCCCCTCCCTTGTCCCCTCAGGCCCACGGCCACCCACCTGCTCTGAGTCTCCTTGCCCTCAGCTGGGCCCACCTGGGCTGCCTCTGCCCAGGACACACCTTCCCAGAGCCGGGGCTCAGCGGATGCCCTGCCCCCCTCAGACTGCCTCTGTGCTCCACTTCCACACTCTCTCCCGTCTCCCGCCTCCTGTCTGACTCCCAGGACTCCTCCGAAGGGTCTGTCCATCCTTCAGAAATGGTCCATAAATCCCCCCGAACTCCCTTCCCTCCACATGCATTGGGGTCGCTTGAGAACCCTCCTGGGTTGCCCTGTGGATCTAGCCACCTGTGGTACAGTTCGCCATGAGGCTTTCTGGAGGCTTCTGTGGGCATCTTACTGCCCTGGGGTTGGTGAGTTTTGGGAAGCACAGGACAAGAATCTCCTCGGACACCTAGTCCTGATTGAGGGGATAGGTGGGACTTCCCAAAGCCACAGGCTTCCTGAGCTGGGACGTGGGAGGCCAGCAGGCTTGGGCTGGAGGAACAGGGAGCTTGCTGAGGGAAAGACAAGGGCAGAGGAGCTCAGCCTGACATGGGGTTTGGAGGAGGAGGGTACATGGAGGGCCGAAGCCTTCCTCTGACGGGGTAGGCCTTCCCGGGGGCAGACCGGAGCCGAGGTGGGGGAGCACAGAGCCTTGCGATGAGCAGGGTGAGGCTGGAGGACCCTCTCCCCATGGAGCAGAGGGCAGTAGGGGCCGGGCAGCTATTAGCAGGGGTCACTGCCTCCTACACACATGGCTTGGAAGCACTGGTCTGGCTGCTAGGGGCAAGCTGCAGCAGCTGGACAGGGGGTCCTGCGTGGGTGGGCACCTGAGCGTGTGGGGCAGAGGGGCCAGATCCCACAGGCACTTGGGAAAGGGAGGCTTCGGGACGGGCTGCTCCAGGGGCCAGAGCCCGAGGGGGAGCAGCTGAGGTCCAGATCCCTGGCTGAGGGGTGGCATGCTGAGAGGACCCAGGGGTGGGTCAGCCTGTGAGCACAGCTTTGCACAAGGCTGCTACACCTCCAGGGCCCAGGGCTCCTGTGGGACAAGGTGGACAGGGTGCCAGCAGACGAGGGGTCCCTTCCTTCCCGCTGAGCTCTGCAAGGACTAGCTGAACTTGGCCTTTGTGTGGCAGAAAGCTGAGCACGGCACACACCAGGGAGCAGGACCCTTGAGTGCTTTCCGGCTCAGAGAAGACCTCCAGGAGGGGACCGGCCTGCCAGAGCCCGAGCTGGTTGGGTCTCTTCTGTCCCCCACCATGCTTCCCCAGCGTGCTGCCCTCAGTGACCCCCTGGCCTGGCGTCCACCTGGCCCTGCCATGCTCCTGGGACTCCCCTTATGTTTGACTCTACCTACGGGATGTCCCTCAGCTCCCCTTCCCCAGATCCAGTCCTGGGGCTGCCCCAACCCTCCGCCTCCCCTGCCACCAGAGAGAAAAGGGCTCTGGAGACTGCGGTGGACGAGATGAGGGGGAAGGCGGCCATTTCAGATGCAGAGAAGCAGAGGCTGGAGGCCCAGACCGAGGAGCTGCAGAGGGGCCTCTTGCTGTGGGCAGAGCGGAAGGAAGAGCTGACGCAGCAGGCCGAGCGGGGCCGCAGGGAGCTAGAGACCAGGTGTGCCAGGCAGAGTGGCTGCCACGCCTCTCAGCCTCTGTGTCCCCAGCCACAAAGAGGGCCATGTCCTCACCAGGCTGGGAGTGGGGGCACCTGATCGGACAGCAGCGGCAAAGGGTTCTCCAGATTCCCCCAGGCTGGGCATCACCCACACCCCCTCACCCCTGCTGCAACCTCCCAGCAGGGTCTACTCCCCACCCCCAGGGCCAGAGTGCGCTGTGAGCGCACACACACAAACACACACACACACACTCTCCTCACCCAGAGCTGTCAAGGTATGGACCAAGACCACCCACCCAGGCCTGAAACAGGACTAATGAGTTTCTGGGCCCTACAAAGCTGTGCATACTCCTCTGGGGCTCCCTGGGCTTGGAGGGATCTGTAGGCCATCATCCTGCCCATTGTGGCCCCTACCTTGCCCTGAGGTGACCTCACAGTCTCTGTCCTCTGGTTTCTGGACTGCAGTCAAGGGCGCCTGGAGCAGCTGGAGGAGAAGGTCTCGGGGCTTAGGAAGGAGCTGGTTTCAGCCCAGGAGGCACTGAACTCAGCCCGGCTACAGAGGGATGTTCTGGAGAGCGAGAGGGAGGGCCTGCGCAAAGCCCTGGCCCAGGTACCCGCCCTGCCTGTTCTCCCCCACTGTCTACGCTGGCCTGCCCCCTCCCACTCACTTGTCTCCTCACCCTCCAGGACCCTCAGTCCATCACCAAATTTCCCAAAGCCACCAACAGCTTCCTGGGTCCCCAGCTGGTGGGCGCAGGCCTGTCCTGCCTGGCCATTGGCCATACCTGCTTCTCCGTGCATCTCGTGGGGCTACCCCACCACATCTGGCTGCAGCCTGAGGACCCAGGGGGCCAGTGCCCACCTCAGAGGCCTCACCACCCTGTCCTGCCCAGAGCTCCCTCCCTTCCTGGCACCACAGCTCCCCCTGGGTAGGTCTGCTTGCAGATCTGAAGTCTCATCAGAGTGACAGCGCTGTCCCCCTATAGGCTGAGTCCAGCAGCACTGACCTGGAACTGCTTGTGACCCGGCTGAAGTCAGAGGGAGCAGAGCAAAGGGACTCTCTGGCCAGGATGGCGGCCCTGACAGAGGCGCTGGCTCACGACAAAGGCAACCTGAGCCACCTGGTCCTGCAGGTGAGAAGCAAGCCCCCCACCCCCCGCCACCACCCTCCTCCCCTTCTCCATTCCTGCCAAGAGAGCAGGGGTCCGGAGAGGAGGCATACTGGGGTACAGGAGACTGCCAGGTCCCGTACAGGCCAGGCGGGGTGCTCAGGCCACGGGACAGAGGGTGCCGGCATATGGAACACATCTGCCTCCCTGCCTGCAACCCCCACCACCACCCCCCCGCCCCCCGCCACCATGGCAGCTGGAGCAGGAACGGGACCAGCTGCGGGAGCAGCAGAAGGCACTGGAGCGGGAGCAGGCCGGAGCGCGGGAGCGGCTGGTACGGGCAGAGCAGCAGCTGGAGCTGGTGCAGACGGAGTGCGGGGGCCTGCAGCGGGCCTGTGGGCGCCTGGAGCAGCAGCTGGAGCAGCAGCTAGAGCAGCAGCTGGGGCAGGCTGCCCGCTTCCAGCTGCAGAAGGCCCAGCTGCAGGAGCAGGTGGACCAGGTGAGGTGTCCGCCGTGCTCCTGGGCCCTGCTCCCACCCAGCAGGGCTGCCCCGCCCGGCTCTCTGGGGCATGGAAGGCAACAGGTCACCTTTTGAAGTCACCCTGGCTCAGGATGGCTGCTGCAGTGCCTTCCGCCACCAAAGCTAACCGCTAACCGCTGTGGCCAGATTCAAAGCCCGCTCTGACACCGGCTTCCCGGTGCGGGGGTCGGGGGTTGGTGGGGCGGAGATGGGGGTGGGATATGCAGAGAATCAGTACGTGGAGCCTGTCCCCCATGTCCAGGGCCTGTCCTAGGACCCCCCTCAGAGTACCGAAAGGCTCTGGCTCATGACTTCCACACACTTGGGGGTCAGGAGTGTCACTGCTTCCTCCTCTATCCTGTTTCTCTCCTCCCTGGACCTCTCTGTGCTCCCTGTTCTGTCTGCGTCTTTGCTCATGCATTCATTCCCCCACTCTCCCCGGACCTCGGCCTTTGGAGGAAGGCAGGCTCTGTGGGGAGTGACCCTGGAGCACTTTGCTTTCCTCCAATCCCAGCCTGTTGCCCCATGTGGAACGCTGCGCCCATAGTCTCGGGCACCCAGGACCACCAGCTGTCTTGGGTGCTCTGAGACTCAGCTCTGAGTCCTTCTGTCCCTCAGGCTCTGTCCCATCCTTTCCAGCCCATCTCTTCCCTCCTCCTGTCACTGGAGTGTGATTTGCACTCAAGAGCCACCGCACAGGTCCACGAGTTGTGACCACTGCGTGCACAGCATGGCCGGCACCAAGGAGACAAGGACGGTCTCCCCAGGGCCTCAGGTCCACCCCGCCCCAGGCAGTCTCTGTGCCACGCACCCCACCCATGCACTGTCCGAGAGCTTCTGGTAAAGGGAGCCGCAGAGCTGGGGCCCCGTCTCAGCACGATGTCAGGGGGCGCCATCGCACTTAGTCGTAATGAGAACTCGGGGTTTTGACTGCCTGGTAACACTTCACATAGAAATAAACCACATTCATTTTCCCATTTCCTTGCTGCTGGGCATTTGGGTTCTTCGCAGTCTGGGTTTTGATGCACAAGGCGGCCATGGACATAGGTGTATGAGTTGCAAACATGTATAGGGAGGGGAATGTGGCCGTTGGGCAGGTGGGTGTCAAACCGAATAAGAAACGGGCCAGTGATTTTCTGAACTGGTTGCATTGCTTTCTCCACTGCCAGCAATGGACCAGTGGGGGGCAGGGCGGGCTTTCAGTGGCTTCGCGGCCTCGTCCACACTTGGCATCACCCATTTCTGCTTTTCAGCTCTTCTGTGTGTGTGTGTGTGTGTGTGTGTGTGTGTGAAGTTATATACCATGGTGGTTTGAACTGACATGTCCTAGATAACAGATGATCTGAGTACTTGTTCTTATGCTCGCTGGAAAGTTGCATACCGTATTTTGTCAAGTGTCTGTTCAACTTTTGTGCCCGTTCTTACTGGGTGTTTGGTTATGGACATATAAGAACTTTTGATGTATCTTGAACGCGAGTGCCTTGTCAGACAGATGTAACTGGAATAGTTCACTCACCTTTGTGACTTGCCTAGACATTTTCTTACTGTTGTTTTTAACTTCGGTAAAATCCAATTTGCCAAGTTTTTAAAAAATGTGTGGTTAGGATTTCCTAGGTACTGTCTCAGACACTTTTATGTAGCCCAAGGACAACCAAATGCTCGCCTGTGTCTTCACCCAACTCTAACATAGGGGTCTGTGAGTATGGCAGTGGTTCTCAAAGTGTTCTCCCTAGGGCAGCAGCAGCAGCAACACCTGGGAACAAGGTAGAAATGCAGATTCTCAAAATGCCCTGCTCAAAACCGACTGAGCCAGAAACTACAGGGTGGGCGGCAGAAATCTGGATTGTAAGGAGACTTCCCGGTGATTCTGATGCCCCCAAAATGTGTGAAACCCTGGAGCATCATGTAAAGTAAGACCTGCAGTCTGTTATTTTTCATACAAATATCCAGCTGTATTTTTCATACAAATATCCATACAAACATACAAATTTTTAAAGACTGTCCTTTCTCCCCTGAATTACCTTAATGACTTGTTGAAAGTATATTGAACATATGTCTGCACATAGGGGCACAGATCAGATTGTTGACCTATGCAATCTCCTCATTCCTTCCCCCAGACCACACGGTCTTGGTTACCGTACTTCTCAATAAAGCTTGAAATTGAGTAGCATGGGTCCTCCAATCTTATTCTTCTTTTTCTTTTTAAGATTTTACTTACTTATTTGAGAGAGAGAGAGAGATAGCAAGAGAAAGCACAGTTGGGGCGACAGGCAGAGGGAGAGGGAGAAGCAGACCCCCCGCTGAGCAGGGAGCCTGAAGCAGGACCTGATCCCAGGAACCTGGGATCATGACCTGAGCTAAAAGCCGATGCTTAACCAACTGAGCCCCCCAGGCGCACCTTTACTCTTCTTTTTCAAAATGGTTTTTGACTGTTCTAAATTTTTTACATATCCATGTACATTTCAGAATCAGCTTGCAAATTTCTGTCATTCCCTGCTCCCCCCACCCCCGTAAAGCTTGCTAGAACCTCGATTAAGATTGTACTGACTTTACAGGTCAATTTCAGAAGCCTGGACACCTTCATGACATCATGGTGTCCCTCCGTAAAGGTGTGGTATCTCTCTTAATTCTCTCAGCTGTGTTTTGTGCTTGGTGTAAATGTCTTGCCCACATTTGATTAAATTGATTCTTAAAGTTGATATTGTGAATTGCTTTGCTGTTTTAATTTTATTTTCCTACTATTCATTACTAGTGTAGAGAAGTACATGAAATTTGAGTCACGTGACCTTACCTATGAAATTTGAGTCACGTGACCTTACCGAGTTCACTGGTGAGCTCTAAGGTTTCCGTGTTCACAATCATGGCCTCTGTGAAGAGCAACAGTTTCCTGTTTCTGGTGTGCACGTGGGTACAACACAATTCTCCCAGGCCCCTCAGTGGACATGCTGGGTACTGACCAAAGCTTCTACCTTCTGGTGAGCCCTACCTCCAGGTTTTGTTTTCCCAATTCTGTTAAGACTGCCCAAAGTTCTGTGTGACTTTTCAGATCCTTGGCTCCCACTTCTCATTCAGATTCATAGTCTGTTGGCCCCATACTTGTTTGGAGTTATTTTATTTTTAGAGAAAAAGAATACCATTTTTAAAAACAATACAGAATCTGAGTCTCCCCTCCTCTCTGATATCTTTACCTCCCCAACTGTTTCAGTAGCTTTGAACTCAAGGTTATGTCTCCCTAGTCTCCTAAGCCTGCTGAAACCATAAGTCAAGTCCCCAGCCTTTAGGTAAGGCCTTATTCAAGGCTGCAAAGGAGCCTTGAGCTACTTAGGAGCTGGCCAGTACACAAGGGAGATCTGTGGTACAGTGTTGGGCTCAGCTGGATGCACACCTGCTTGGATCTTGACTGCTTTGGCAGCTCTCGGGCCCTCATAGAGTTTCTTATGTTGCAGGTGCACTGCAAAATTTTCCAGCTGCCCCAGATGGGAGGGCTGGTCTTCAACGACCTCCTTCACCATTATCAGAAGCAGAAAGTTCTAGTCTCAATGTTTGAAGGATTTTTTAATAGGTTATAGAATAATACCAGGATAGCCATTATTGCCATTAGCATTTTGATGAATTCATCCCACTGTCTTCTGACTTTTCTTGTTGCTGCTTGGAAATCAGATGTCAGTCTTCTTGTTGCTCATTTTAAGGTAATGTGTGTTTTCCCCTCTGGTTTTGTTTTTGGTTTTGGTTTTTGGGGTTTTTTTTAAGATTTTATTTATTTATTTGACCAACAGAGATCACAAGGAGGCAGAGAGGCAGGCGGAGGGGGGAGGCAGGTTCCCTCCTGAGCAGAGAGCCCAATGCGGGGCTTGATCCCAGGACCCTGGGATCATGACCCGAGCCAAAGGCAGAGGCTTTAACCCACTAAGCCACCCAGGCACCCCTTCCCCTCTGGTTTTAAAAGGTGTCTTTCTTATCTCTGGTATTCGGAAACTTTACTATGCTCTGTGTCTGTGATAAATTCTTTGTATTTATCCTATTGGAGGATTATGTTTCATTTTAAATCTGTGGCTTGAAGGATTTTACTGGATTTGGGATATTCTTGTGTAGTACCTGTTCAAATTCTCCCTCTCCTCTCCTACTGCAACTTCAATTGTACACATGTTGGACCTTCTTGCCTTGTCCCATGTGTCTGTCACACTCTTTCCTGTGTTTTTCATCCATTTCTCTCTTCATGATTCAGTCTGAATACATTCTTTTGTCTATCTTCCAGAAGAGTAGTCCTCTTTTCTGTCTAAGCTGGCATTGAATCCATATGTTTATTAATTTCAGTCACTATATTTTAAAATTAGATTGTTTCTAGTTTCTAGTTCTGTTGTGAAATTCCACATCTTGCCATCCATCTTCTCAAACTTTGAATCACAGCTACTTTAAACTCTGTATCTGACAACTCCAATATCTGAGTACCCAAGAGACCAGGAAGACATCGGTATTTATTTTATGTTCTTACATGTGTTTTTTTGTTTTGTTTTGCTTTGTTTTTTGCTATATAATCCTATCTCCTGATATGCCTGGTAATGTTGATTAAATGCCAAATATCATGGGTCAAAAATTGTAGAAACAACTTGACGATCTTGATGACTCTATTCTTCCAGGAAGACTTACTTCTGGTTCTGGTGGGCAGTAATGTAAATGATCACCACAGTGCCTGGTGTTAGTGACTCAGACCTGGGCTTCAGCTTGTATGAGGGATGATCTAGTTCTGATTCCATTCCACTACCAGGGTGAGGCCCTGTGTGAGTGCAACTGAAAGTTGGGCTGTTTGTTATGGCCCCTCTGCTATGATGGTTCTGAACTTGAGTTTTTGTTCCCCTGAGGCCATAGTCCCATCAGAAATTCTGTTTTAGAAACTGAGAAATGGAGGCCAAAACTTCTAGACGAACAAATTCTGTGGAGAGAAGAGATGCCAAGTGGTGGCTTCAGTCCTCTGTGTCCCTCCCTCTAGGTCTCAGTTCCTTCAGTCCCCACTGCCCTGGTAGCTCTCTGAGGCCTTGCACAGATCCCTGTGTCCAATCCTGTCTAGAGTCTTGTGATGTTCTTGATGGAAGTGTTTGTCTACAGCAACCTGGTCCTCTGCCACCTTCTCCTGTCATTGTTGTGTCATGTTTTCTGCTTCCTGGACACTTGTGGGCCAACCAAGGCTACCGTTTAGATCAGGGGCAGGCTCTTCCCTAGGAATGCTCAGATCAGGGACTTCTCTGCCTTTGCTTCAGGAGAGGAGGCCCCTCTGCTGTGAAAACACACACGTTCCCTTCTGAGGTCCAGCCTGTCTTCTGTCCACTCTCCTGTCCACTCTCCTCCCCCTCTCCTCCCCCTCTCTTCCTCTGCACCATTCTGCACAAAATTGCTTCTTTTCTCATCCTTCCCTCACCCTCCCACTTTCTGCCAGACTGTCCCTGCCCTCTCCCCTAGGTCACGTGCAAGAAACAGGCCCTGGAAGAGCAGCTGGCCCAGAGCCTGCAGGACCAGGAGGCCCAGATGGACTCTCTGCAGAGGGCCCTGCAAGAGAAGGAGGCTTTGTCTGATGAGCTGACCCAGCTGCTGGCCAAACAGGAGGCCTTGGAGAGGCAGGTCCAGCTCACAGCTGAGGAGGCAGCTGACCTCAGGTACCCGGGGTCCTTCCAACAACTGGTGTCCACACAGCCTCATCCTTGAAGGGCCTCCAGTGTGGCAGCGGGCAGGCACCTCTCCAAGACTGTAGATCAGAGCAAGTCTGTCTATGTGGGAGAGAGGTTGTGAGCGAGAGGCAAGCACAGTGCCTGGATAGGAGGAGCATCTAGAAGTGAATCTAGTGAGAACCCTGGGATAGCCCTCCTGAGCAAAGTGGCTCTACTGGCCAGATTCCAAGTAACCAGAAACCCAGTTCAGACCGGCAGAAGGGAAGCATGGGATGTCTTGCTCATGGGTCTAAGAAGTTCAGGGTACACATGGCTTCAGGCAAGGCTGGATCCAAGTGCTTCCACAGTGCTATCAGGATCCTGTCTCTCCCTTCTTAGTGCTACTTAACTCAGGGAATTTTGCTCTCAGGCAGGCTCAGGGTAAAAGGTGGTAAATTGTCAATGGCCACTCCAGACTCCCTCCTCCAGCAGACATAGTGACCTTCTCCCCACAAGTCCAAAATCTGTGCCATTGGCCATCATGAAGCATTAGATGTTCTAAACCAATCCCGGGAGTTGCAAGGCTCAGGTTGGCAGGATGGAGTCACATGCCCACCCCTGAAGCCAGGGGCAGTGTCAGCCCCAGGGAACCATGAGGTTGATGCCAAGATGAGCTTCAAAGACCATCAGGAGTCACTTGCAGAAGGATTGAAATAGGCACTTGGAGGTGAGAACAAGGTGCCTGTTGGCTATTGCCCCATGGGCGGAGCTAGTTCCAAGGTCTCTGGAAATCCAAAAACTGGTGGCTTTCTGGCCCCAAACTTGCAGGCTCTCTTGAGAACATCTAAGTATTTTTGTAGAAAGGTTTCCTCTTGGAATTCCAGAATCTGGGGAATCACAAGAACCCTTCGAGTCCCAGGTCCTTAAACATCTTCACAGACAAACCTCTTTTGCAAATGAAAGCTGAGAGAAATTGGAACAGAAAACTTAACAAAGGCTACTCTGGGTCAGCAGGAGTGGAGATCCCTGCCTGCTGCCCCCTCCCAGGCCCCACGGGTACTCAGAAGAGCAGGGGTTAGAGGCCCATCACCTGCCAACATCTGCTGCCCAGATCACTGGCAGAGGCTGGGCAGAGGCCTCAGGAGCCCAGGATCCCCACTCCAAGCCCAGTCCTGACCACTGGGCCCAAGGTCCCTGCACCTGCCAACCCAGTGGCCCCCAGACAGTGCCCGCTGCTCATTAAACAGCACTTCACGGTGAGCAGTCTGAGCTTCTGCTGACAAGGCTGCTGGGGACTCATCAAGCCACCTGTGCCTGGCACACATGACCCCCAGCAGGCACAGGGTGTGTTTATTGGGCAGGCTCTGTGGGCTGGAGGGTGTGACCACGGCAGCCTTAACCAGCTCCAGGTGATGCCGACAACCAGCAGGGGTGCGGAGTCCTGCTGTAGCTTGATTCTCCTGCAGTGGGCTGCATGACAGTGATGGAGGACCCCAGGGTTCCAGGTCCTACAGCCCCCACAGCAGGGCCCTGATGAGGCGGCAGCCCCACAGACACATTCTCAGTTCGCAGGGTGCTGGGCCACTCACTGGCCAGAGAGATTGGTGGGGTCTCTGCCTGGCCCCTGCCTGCACCCTGACTGGTCTTGCTGGGCCTCTGCTCCAGGAGGCTGAGACCCCTGGGGCTTGATCTCACCATCCTGAGCTCATGGCCTGAGCTGAAATCAAGAGTTGGATGGTTAACCGACTGAGCCACCAATGCCCCTCTACTATTTTTATTGTTCTGAGTTGTTTATTTGCTGCTTGTTTTGTTTTGTTTCACTTAGCTTTTTAATCCATCCGAAAGATTATTTTGTGCAGGGCCTACTTTGGTTCTAGAGATTTAAAATGAATGAGATGTTTATTCTGTTTTTCTTGTGATTTGTGAAACTGGCCTGGCGGGCACTGTCCCACTGTCTCGGAAATGAGCTCTCCGCCATCACTCATCGGCAGGACTGCCTGGGTGACAGGCTCCATTGTCTGACGACTTTCTGCAGGGCTGAGAGGGACTCTCTGGAGAACAGCCTCTTTGAGACCCAGCAGCTGTCCAGGCAGCTACAGGCACAGAGGGAACAGCTGGAAGGAGAGGCCCAGAGCATGCGGCTCGCTCAGCAGGCCCTGCAAGGTGCTCCCCGTGGGGGCTCTCTCTGATCTTCTCCCCCGTCAGAGGATCTCAGTCTCCAGATGTGCTGCTTCCACTCCCCAGTGCCTCGAAGGGAGGCAGACACAGGCCTGGAGCTCACAGGGCTGGACAGCTCCTGCCACTCTTGTCTGGGAGGGATGGGCACCCACCCCACCTGCTTCCAGGGATGGGCCCAGACACCAAACTGGGCTGTGGCCACAAGATCAGCAAGCTGGCTCCCTGCCCCTCCCCTATGCTCCCTGGTCAGCCCGCCCTGCATGGAGTGGCCTGGCCATAGCAAGTACAAGGTGAGAACTTAGGACGCACACAGTGAGGCAGGAAGTGCTTTGTCTCCCGGCTCTGGCAGCCTCCTCAGAGCAGGTGGCTGTCCCTCCATGGGGCTGGCACTCCACAGGGGGTTCGTAAGGGCCACGGGGGTTCCATGCTGTGGGGGCCTCATAGCCAGCCCCTGATGCACCTGTCACTTCACAGTGGAAATGCAGCAGCTGAAAAGTTCCTGGGAGGTCCAGGAGACAAAGCTACAGTGGGACATGGAGAAGCTTCAGCGGCAAGTGGCGCAGCAGGAGCGGGAGGGGCAGCTGGCGCTAGAGAGTCAGGCGCTGGCCCACCATGAGGACCTGGCTCGGCTCCAGAGGGAGAAGGTCTGCTTCTGTTGGGCCACCCAGCTGCCTGGTCACTTCCCTGGGGTCTACCATGTCCTAAAATGCAGCAGACAGCTGGGGGTGGGAGCCTAGGAGACCAGCCAGGAGACAGAGGTGCCCCAGCCATGCCGTGGCTAGGGCCAGAGGAGGACTCTTCCAAGTTCAAGTGAGCCTGAGCCACCCAGAGCCTGGGGCCTGTGTGCCAAAGAGCCCAGACCTCGTGCAAGCTGACCTGGCTGCAGTCTGAGGGCCAGTAGATGGAGGGAGGTTTCCCTGCAGGTCATGCTTGACATATTATACATCTCATGAATGTGGAGGCTCTGGAGGGGGTTATGAACCACTACATAAATGTAGGAGGGCAGTTGGAGAGACTCGGGTCCTGCTTTGGTGTCATGATGTGAGACAAGTGTGATATAGCTGGAGTGGCCAACCTCTGGGGACCTGTCCTGCCCTGCCGTCTGTCCCATGAACCAGGTCTCACTTAGGACCTGCTGGTCTCACATGTCCTGACCTACGCAGCCATCACAGCCTGTCCCTTTGTGTTGGCCCAGGAGAACTTGAGTCTGTCTCTGACAGAGGAGAAGGAAGTGGCAGCTCGCCGGTTGGAACAGGAGAAGAAGCTGGTGGCAAAGAATGCAGCCAAGAGGGAGGCTCTGAAGGATGAGATTCAGAGCCTGAAGCGTGAGAGGGATGAGAGTCTCCTCCAGCTGGAACATGAGATGCAACAGGTGACAGGGGACTATGAGGCAGCAGGAAACATGCCATCGACATCACCATGCCTTCTCTCACCCAACAAGAGGGCTATGAGGGCAACCTTTCTAGGTCACTGCTATTGCAACTATGGTCTTCCACAGAAGTTCTGGTGGACAGACATCCAAGCCCCTGCTCATCCATCCAGCAACCCATCCATCATCCACCCATCAATCCATTCATCCATCCATCCATCCACCCATCCACCCACCAATCCATCCTTCCATCCACCCATCCGTCATCCATCCATCCATCCACCCATCAATCCATCCAACCCATCAATCCATCCACCCATCCACCCATCCGTCATCAATACACCCATCCATTCACTCATCCACCCTTCTACCCATCAATCCTTCCACACATCCATCATCTATCCATCCATCCATCCACTAATCCATCTACCCACTAATCTGTTCACTC